>NC_056731.1:1762708982-1762836482 GCF_019279795.1 Protopterus annectens
GGAAACATCTGGCTATCTCTGGATTAGAACCCTACACATCATCACACAAGCAATATGCCTTAGTCCTTTGATCCACAGAGCCTGTTTGATAAACATGGGATCATTAATCACACCATTTCTCCCATAAATATGTACTTTGCTATTATCAGTTAACTAACATATAATATGTAAGTTCAAATTGTACATTACTGGTCTGATACTGCACGGCATACTAACTGTGTGAAATGCTTATACAGCATACATGATTCATTGTTATGGCAGTTAGAAGAGGACACTGCTGTTTTGAGGGGTGCTGGAATAAAATCCCATGTTCTGCTAGGACACACACACACTAGTCTGTCTATCATTTGACCTCACTGTCTAACATGTCCCTTGTATGAAGTACCAGTCACCTGCTGCAGTAGGGCTGCATGAATATTCCATGTATGAGGCCTACTGATTACAAATGGTGACATGTCAGTGGAATGGGTGTCTGTAGTTCCATGTGGATGTAACGTCTGTCCAAATAGCCCAGTACAGTTGCCTGCATAATTTACTCAGTTCATAGCTACAATGACATAACTTAACAATCCAATCTACTATTGTCTAGGTTATGGACTTACCTTGCAAGTGCAGCAGTTGACACAACTGTAGTTCAGGGTTGACTGTCTCTGATACGAGCAGTGCACAGCCAATACATGGATAAGAAGAGAAGGTGTGATTTGGCTGGGATCGGTTTCATATATGCATGTGAGTAGGAGAAAAGTGTTAGTCCCTAGGTCCCTAGGTTGTCAGTGAATGTGCTATGCGTTGTCTCTTAGACAAAGCCAGGACATACTGAGCATGCCTATGTCTGCCTACAGGGACATTAGCAGGGGTCCTCCTGTGGCTGTGGTTCTGGTGACCTAGGCACTGGTGGAGGGTTGTGTATCCATTCCCTTTGATGATCTTGATGCGGCTGTTTCCAAAGGATCAGACTGTGTAGCATAGCACATACTGTGAATATCTGCGCACATGTGGCTGGAGTATACTGAAGGGCTTCACCAGATATATCAAGGCACTGGAACCATGACTTCAGAAGCCCAACATCCTCTTTGATGTTCCTAGTTTGTGCATGTGCCTCATTATGGCATTCTTCCATGGTTGTGTGTGCATTTCTGATGAGTGTCATCATCAACAGGTCCAGAGTATAGCCAGCATCCCCCAGTAAATGGCCCTGTGGGATGCCCCCCCATCACAGATATGGTGTGTGCCAGATATGGGAGTTGTGATAGCTGCCAGGGTTGCCAGCACACACATTCAAGATAACCCCTGGGCACTGTATACAACTTGGCAGTTGATGGAGTGGTATCTCTTGTGGTTAACGTAAATTTTACTCTGCTCACCAGGTGGTGCCTTCATGTGTAGGAGTGCAATCTATGCCACCGAGTACTTCAGGGTAGTGTGCTGCCCGGTAGAAGTGTTGCATATTTTTGGCCCTTGCCTCAGATTGTAGGGGAAAAATATGTGCTCACTGGCATGTGGGAGCATAGCATCCAGGAATTGGTGGAATATCATGGATGCGGATGCCTGTGACACCCCCATCATGTCTCTAGTTGGTCTTTGAAAAATACCTGTAGCTAGTATCCTAAGGGCTACACATACCTTAGTTTCCACTGGGATGGGTTCCCCTCTGTTGGCTCTGGCTCTGAGTTGAGGGCAGCAGATCTCACTGAGCTCTTGTAATATGCCCCTGTCCACCCTGTAGCACTCTATAGTTGCCGGCTAATGTAGCTCCTGGAAGGTTACCCTCAGCCTGAACACTCTTCTCTTTCTCGTCCTAGGCCTATTGTAGACAGCACCAGCAGCATTGACTTCAGCATCCAACACATACAGATGTAGGAAAGCTGCAGCAGCCCCCAGCATTATGTCAGTTAAAATTTCCAAGTCTGTACTCCACTGGTTCAGATTATTGATAGAAAATCAGAATGTAGGGTGTATGCATACATTATACAGTTCTGCTGTAGTTCCACCATGTGGAATTGGCTAATTATGATGCAGTTCACCTGCCTAGGATGTAATTGATCTGATTTAAAGGCCCTATTTTAGAGCATGGCGCTGAGTGCAGCATCGCACGGCATAGCTTATACAAAAATTTGGGACTATATTATTTGAACAAGGTTTTCTAACTTTGAATACCATATGGGCGAAACCATATGGTTGAAGTTAGAAAACTTTGAATAGTTAAAAAAAAAAGTCACCTAATGTGTTAAAGCAGGGGACAAGCAGCCCTGCACCCCCCATAACCCCCCGCTCTTTAAATATACCAACTCTGAGATCGCACTACAGTGCAGTAAAGGGAAGTCTTAGTTTATGGTTTAGTCTTTTCTTTTTTTTTTTTTTTTTTTTTTAACTATTGGAAGTTTTCTAACTTCGACCATATGGTGTCTCCCCTATGGTATCCGAAATTGGAAAACTTTGTTCAAATAATATAGACCCAAAAATTTATGATTAATTTAATATATCCGGTTTTCCTTGACAAATGCCTATGTCATCACTGTCACATAGGTAGTCTGCTCGCATGAACCCGCTAAGCTATGAGGCATGCCGCACAAACATGTGCGCCGAACACTAAAAATATCCTAAAAGTAACATAGTGGAATACTAAAACAGAGTAGGAGCCTACATGAATAGGATACATGGATAATGTTGCTCCTTTCAGTGATTCAACAAAAGAGCTGCATTTGCATACATATTCATGCTGACAGCCTGGAAACTACATGGTTCTTAGCCATGTAAGCTGGGTAACGGCATGGATGCATCATTGTACAATTATTTTCTCTGTTAAGTATACTTGTGCAATGCTGCACATAGCGTAAACATGCCAATATTATTAAAAAAAATGTTATTAATTTTAAATATTCCCTTACTTTTACAAACATCCAAATTATTATTAATTTTAAATATCCCCTTACTTTTACAAAAATCCCCAATGTATGTTTTGCACATGTATGTATGTAAACTACTATTTTAAGGGGAGTTGTGTCCATATTTATGGACTTTTACATCCCCTTCTGTCTGTGTAGACTCCTATATCTGGAAAATTTCCATGTACACTACAACCACATACACAGAGTCTACACGGATGTCTTTAGCCTTGTTGGATGATTCTACCTGCTTCATTTGCATAATATTCACCTGCTTAACCAGAAATTTGCATTGCATAGAAGTTTCCCTGTTTGCTTGTGCTTGCCCAGCGCTAAGCATGTTTATGAATCTAAAATTGTTTGCGGTCATGTGCGCATCATGTCGCAATGCGTACATGGAAAAAAAATCATGTAGGCTATACTGAATTCCCCCCTAGAATTTTCTTACAACAGACACATTGTGGACAATATTACAAGAGAAATTCTCCTTATGGTCAGCATCAGCATTATCAATTCTCCTGTGTTTTTTCATGCTGACAA
Source organism: Protopterus annectens (assembly GCF_019279795.1). Classification (NCBI taxonomy): domain Eukaryota; kingdom Metazoa; phylum Chordata; order Ceratodontiformes; family Protopteridae; genus Protopterus; species Protopterus annectens. The sequence goes on from NC_056731.1 coordinate 1,762,712,408, forward strand.
TGTATTTGACAGAGATTCATGCCTTCATGTATAAGCTCCATGTGAAATGAGATATTTGCACTTGTTACTTGACATTCCTAGCATATTTGAATCACATGCTGTCTAACAGCTGCTTGTCCTAAAACTTGCCTACATCATACTCAATGCTTCAAACTATATAGTGGGACTAGGCTGGAATGCCCCATGTTCACCTTATATTTGTTATTGTCATATGACTTTTAGACCAAGGCAGGTTTAGTATTCTGACAGATAATGTATTAACATTCATTAACAGGGATACATGTAGCATTATTTGTCATGATAGCCCTCATATTCTAACCAACCCAGATACCTCATTAACTTTCCTGTGCCATCTCCCAAAATAAAAAAAAAAAACTTTTCTGCAAACCTTTGGCTATAAGATAAATGTATTCAGACCAGAGGTTGTATAAATAAATGGCTTAATAGCATCACCAAATAAATCTAATGTTTCTTTCAAATGCCTATCTAGAATTCAACTGCATATACATTGCCACATTTAGTTTAGCTGGTATCTCAAATAATCGCTTGGAAATGACTTCCCGCCTTAAAGTTATTCATCTTAACATAGCACTGTTACAAATATCTATTCCGTGCTCTTAATTTTTTTTCATACTTCAGTAAATCATTTTATTTGGAATCCAAAAATCCCACAAACAACTTTGCATTTTTAGAAAGTCAGAGATGGATTCAATATTATCATGTCACATTTTCTATCAGAATTTTATATGGAAAGTAAGTCCTATAAGTGAAGGAGCCTTTAAAAAGCTAATGCCTTTCAGATGGAATAACATACTGATCTGTATCAGAAGAGAGTGGAATTTAGCAAATTAGAAATTATACTGAAAGATTGACAGCATTAAATGCAGCAGCTATTGAGAGAATGTCAAGAGAATGAGTAAACAGACATGACCTGAATTATTATACTTCTATTTAAGATTGCCATTTAGTTTCAGTCTGAACTGCACTGTGCTTAAATTATTCATGATTGGAAGCTTTTGCTACACATTTGTCTATTAGCTGTATGACACATGCCAAGTATTGTACAAATAGAGAGCTTGTAATTAAATTCTCCATTGTAAGCACTGTGGATATTATTTGCTGAAATCTAGAATATTAGGTGCATGACAGATCTGGCAGTTGCCACAAAGTATTAAGACCGCGAAGATTAATGAGTTGTTTCTTGTAATAAAGGCACAAGTTTTGATTCCTTCCCCCTCTATGTCTCTCTGAACATAGATTATAGGTTCATAGGGCAGTACTAGGTTAAATGCCCTTGTCAGCCATTTTAAGCCTAGCCAATTACCCCATATGAGAATCAAACTCTACACCTTTTGTGTATAAGGGATTCTGCCAACCTGTCAATTAACCACACAGTGCTCCTTGTTTCCCATGAAAAGGGGCATTTGTGTCTGCTGGGCTTACCTGGTTAAGAAATATATAAAATTAAAAAAAAAAAAAAAGATTCAAATACCCATCTTCATAGGTTCATAGGTTCATACCAGGCTAACAACCATGAAGGCATTTACTAACCTAGCAGTGCAACCTAACTCAGTTTTGTCCATGAGTTTCTTGCATGCCTATATGGTGGCATATGTTAATAAGCAGGCAAGTAAGGGTTATATGCGTGTGTGGGGCAGGGGGTATTTTAGTTGGGGATTAATTTTCTTACTCTCAACCTCTGTCCATCAGAGACACTGGAACAAGACCAATGGTGAATTTGAATTTTCCCATCCAATGATCAAGGTTTCATTTGAATATGATTAGGGATGAACTCTGATTGAAGTAGATGGGGAACTTATTCCACAGAGTGAAGATCCTTTGAAACATATTGGTCTCTCCAGCTTGTCCTATTTATATCACAGACAAAGTTCAGGCCTTTGACTCTAGTGTTTCTGGTGCTATTTGTTTTGTGCATGTGCAAGAGAGCCATCAGTGCTGGATATGAAGGTGCCTTGTATGCCAGGCATAAATCATCTTCCAGTAACCTGTGTACTAAGGTGAAATATAATATATATCCCTTCCCAACAATACCCAAGCAGATATATGCTCTCACAGCTAGACTAATTTCTGTAGCTTTAAACCAAGTTTCAGTAACAGCAGAGATATCTACATTCTCCAGAGTGTGGAGAGCCTGTAGAGTGTGGAGTTTCTTGTTTAGATCCTAGTATTGAGCAATAACACCTTTAGGTTGCTTTGATTTTTTTTTTTTTTTTTTTTTTTGCTATGTTCATAGTTTTATTATTTTGACATTGCCTAAAAAAGGCTATAATGAGGCGGATAAAGTTTTAGCTAACATCCAAATGTCAAAAAGCCCATCCTTGGCCAAGTAATGCAGTCTGTTAGCCATCTTCCCATGTTGATGGATACTGGATTCCCAGGGAGTGACAACAGACAATAAGCCAGTTATTAAAATCAATTATTTTCTGTTCATACTGTGGCATCAACCTTGATGAAGGTAAAATGCTGCTCAATGCAAGATACATGTTGGTACTTGAGTGCATGCATGATATTGCGGATCCTAGCTCCAAATAGGCAGCTAACTTTGATCTTCTTCTTGTCCAGCCTGGTGAAAGGGATAGCTGTGTGCTGTACAATAGAATTCCCTATGACAAGATTATGTGCACAACTCCTTCTAAGGGTCTTCGGATTCTCGCAGTGATGTCATCGCAAGAGAAGAACTACTGATCATCACAGTCAAGTACTTATCTAAAATTTAATGTTTACACATGTTACACTATTTGATAGCATTGTTATGTATGGCTAAAGGGTCTGTTTTTAATTGTCATGTGAATGAAATTTTATTATCACAATCATATTATTATTCTAATTTAAGCGCTTCCACAGACACGCTACTTACTGATCTAATGTCATATGGCTTAATGTTACGTCTTTCATAACACAAGAGAAATGTAATTTGGAACTTTTTTAGTTATGTTGAGATTTAAATATTTAGAGCCCATAGGTAATATGTTACTTGCTGGAGTTGTGCCTTGTGGATTTCGTATTGTATTCGTTCGCTATGGGGGAGTGTGGTCTGAGGTCTCTTGATTGGGTTCCGATTTGGTTGTTCGGTGCTCTCGAGGGATGTGCTGCTTGCTGAAGCGATGTTTATATGGCTTGATGTTGTGCATGTTTTCTTGTGACAGAAATGTGGTTGGAAACATCTTTGGTCAGGTAGGAATTTTGATGTTTGGTGCTCTTATGATATTGAGCTACTTGCTGAGTTAGTGTTATGTGGTCATAGGAATTATTTGTTGTGTTATCGTGTGTATTCTCTGCTTTAGGGCACTGGGTGTTTTGTTTTGTAGTTCTGACGAGGGTATTCCTATCGCAGTATTCAATGGGGATCTATGCTGTCATTTTACTTAGAGAGGTACTGTCTGTGTTTTGGTTGCCTGATCGTCTCTCTCTTATTGTCAGTTGTTGGGTATTTTAGAGGGAAGATCTGCGTATCTCGAGACACACTTGAATTATCTGGTTTGTGCATCGTATTACAGTAAATTTTCTTGTGTGGCACGCGCTTTCTGTGAAGTACAGAAGCACAGGGTGGTGATACTATGGATTTGGTGAACCCAGAGTGGTTAGTTTTGCTCCTAGTATACATTCAGTTAAACTGAATGAGATACTGTTATGTATATATATGCAGTGAATTTTAATAGAAGATGTTTTTAAACGCTTTTAGCGCTTGAAGGTTATTCATATCTTATATCTGTTATACTATATATAAGCTTAACAGACACAGCTAAAATATTATAGCATGGTTACATCATGTCTAGTTATGCTAATATGCTGGTGAAGATGTTTTTTCCTGCATCCTCATATTCATTTTCCCAATATGGATGTACATCCTTTTTGATTATCATCCGCACCATTTGCTCTTTATCTACAAACTTGTATCACAGCCACATATTGTTCAACATTGCACAAGCCAAGAACATTCATATTACCCTTTTCTGGTGTGTATATAGTGTCTTAGGCACTCTTGGGATCTTTGCATGACACAGTGGTGATGATTCCATTTGATTGCATACTACCAGGAAAATTATGGATTATTTCTTACTACTCATATATGCTAGCCCCGTCTCACCCTGGAGAGATAAGCATAGCTATATTGGTGCAACATATAATACTTAGCACCACTGATAGACCTACAATCCTATGAAATGCTTTTATGCTGGTTTTCTGGGATCCTCCGGGAATGTTGCATTATGTAACTGAGAACTGCAGCCAATATTTTTGACCAGCTGATTTGGATATGCCAAATTAATCACCTGTATGCCTCTAGAATGTTCCAGTGGTTAGAGACTAGTGTGTTACTTCAAGCTTGACGATAAGTAGGATAGGACACCCACCAGTTAAACGTACTTATTATGTGGTCAGGCCTGACTTCAGCAGCATTACATGTTTTTCTCTGTGTTATGGACCCTTGACATCATAGGTTTAGGCCTGTACCATACCTGTGCCTGGTTAATGCCGTGGTCCCCTGCACCTTATTAATCTCTATGCTGAATTGCTCCATGCCTTACTTATGAACATCTATGCTTATTTATGTTACCCTATTACCCATCCTGATCATGACAAATAAATGTCAAGCACAAAACTAGTATGCTAGCAGCATGCCCATAGTACACTATTGTGAGCTCATTGACCATTGTATGCATGTATGTACCACAACATTAGGTTAAGGACCTAATGCAGACATTGTTAAGAGTTTTGCCAACACTAGATATGATGACCCCAAGGTAAAGTCATGTAATCCTTCACCCCATCCTAAAACAAGATGATGGGTGCGCTTTCTTTGTTAGATGGAAGCGTGATTATAGGTAGAGACTGTAAATTAATGGATGTTGTGGGGCACGATATGTGGTTGTACATATCTCCTATTGTTTTTTTTTTTTTTTTTTTTTTCTTTGGGTTCTCAAATAACATATAACCCTGATACAGGGTAATCTTTTTTGACATGCTAGATAAATGAGAAAAGACTCTCTAACACATTCAGCTGGTTTTTAGTGTCACGAAAGTTAAACAGCAGAAACAAAAAGAAATCATCATGTTTGGGCGCTTTTCCTTCATTAATTAATACTACTGCCCAAATATACTTTACATTTGTATATTAAGACAATAGCAAAATATATATGATATGTCATTTATAATCTGTTTAAAATCTAGATTCTCAACAAATTTATAATAATAAGTTGCTGGCTATATGGTTTAATTTAATAGTTCATTAACTGCTTAGGTGATTTAAGTAATCTACAGTCCAGGTATCATTATAGAAATGTTATTATCTTTGTGTGGGATTATCATATCTTATTCTTATGTAAGTTGCAAAATGTTTTGCTGAAAGTTATATGTGTCATACACAAATTAAACTGTTATTTATTTAGTTTCAAAGGTTTTGATTACAAATACCACTTGATTTTTTTTCTCTCTCTCTCTTCTCCTTATTGGGGTTATTTCAATATACAATCCACTTATTACTTTATAGAATTAATACCAACAAATTATTGATTATAGGATTTTATGTCAATTTTATTCAGATGTATATTAATAATTAGATATAAGAATCACATGAGGAAAATCATTTTTACCTTATTTATATTATGCAAATTTAGGAGTTTGGGTTCAAATAATTGAATAGGGATTGTTTTATGTTGGTCATCTTGTATATAGACAGATGTGTAAATATGTTTAGTGTTATTGACTTGATTTTAGTCCTTTTAAGGATTATATGTAATTTTTATATTGTTAAATTTGAATACTTGGTAACCAAAATTGTAAATTATATTTTGTTTATTCTTGATTTCACCTCGTCAATAGGGGTTAGGTGGGCAGGCACTAGGGTAAGGACGAGGGTTATGGGTAAATCTTATAATATATCTCTACTAAATTTGTTTTTTTATAAGGTATTCCCATTTAATTATCAGATCAGTTTAGTTATGTTTCTTTACTCTTGGTATTATTTTAATTATAATCTAAAAATTATACCATGTTTTAATCACATCAATATTAACCAATCATCTCTCTTATGACAAATTATCTAAAAATTGATTCCTGGAATGTTAGAGGAATCCAAAGTAAATCCAAAAAATCTTTATTATTTCATTTAATATTTAAATCACAAGCTAGTATATGTTTTATTCAAGAGACTCATATCCCTCGGGTTATGTGGGACAAAGAGAGAAATAAAAAATGGATTAGGAAGATAATAGCCTCTGGGGATTCTTCTAATTCTCGGGGAGTAGCAATAATCATTAAACAAAAATTCAATGGAATTATCATTGATGACAGATATGATAATGAAGGTAGATGGTGTCTGTTTACTGCTACTATTCATAATCTGGATAAACCAATTTTAGTTTTAAATTTATATGGTCCTTGTAGTCAACAACAGTTTTTTATCTTAAAAATTTATAATATACTCACATGTTATAAAGATCAGTACATTATAGCTGGGGGAGACTGGAATGCGGTAATAAATCCAGAAATTGATCGTACTAGCTGCTCTGCTTCTTATAACCTTCAAGCAACTTTGGCTCTTAATGAATTAATTTTGGAACATAATTTAATTGATCCATTACACTTTATAAAAATATCAAACAAGAAAGATATTTATGCCTATTACTCTAAATGCTACCATTCATGGGCTAGATTGGATTTTTTTCTAATTTCTAATAATATCTCAAAATTTATTTCAGACTTTACTATTGAACCTAGATATCTCTCAGATCATTCAAGAATCTTATTAAATCTTAACTTTACCCACAAAATTAAAAATGTTAATAACTCAAATAAGTGGTCACTAAATAATAATTTACTCTTAAACAAAGATATTTGTATACAGTCCTCAGAAATTATTCAAGAAATGGATAATGATTTAGATGTAACAGATATCCCTTACGATATTCAATGGGCTGCATGTAAGGCGAAATTAAGAGGTATGTTTATCAGTAAAGCTGCATATTTTAAAAAACACTACAACAAAAAGGTAGATTTCTTAAAATCTAGAATACATTCTCTTGAAAATCAGTTTAGACTGAGTCAAGACACTAGCTTTGAAAAACAAATATTAGATTATCAAAAAGAATTAATTTTGTTACATCAAAATAACCTTTCTTTAGTTGATCAAAGATTATTAGCAACGTATTCAGAATGGGCTCAAGTTCCTTCTAAAGTTTTGGCTAGAATAATTAAAAATAATATTGAAAAACCAAAAATTTCATCATTACTGTATAAAAATAAATTATATAACACAGATGAAGAGATTATTCATCTTTTTACACTACTTTATACAGAATTATATTCAAAACCATCTAATACATTGAATTATAATCATATAAAAAACTTTCTCAGTTCTTTAAATTTTCCTAAATTAAATGAAAATGAACAAAAAATGCTTTCTGCTCCTTTAACACATCAAGAGATTTCCGATTCAATTGATAGTCTTAAATCTGGCAAATCTCCTGGTCCAGACGGGTTTACATCTGAATTTTTCAAATCTTTTAAATTGGTTATTGTTCCCTTTCTCTTTAAAGTTTATAATTATATAAAAATTAAGGGTATCTCAGATATTCATTGGAATATATCTAAAACCATATTAATTCTGAAAAATAATAAAGAAAAAACTGACCCATCTAATTATAGGCCTATTTCTTTAATCAATGTAGATATAAAGATTTTGGCATCTATTCTGGCCAACAGACTGAAAAAGTTATGCCTTCAATTATTTCTCAAGATCAATCAGGATTTATGTCCCACAGACATACTTGGGATAATACACTGATGTTAGAATCCATTATACATCTTATAAAAACAGATTCTAACCCAATATATGCGCTGATTCTGTACGCATCAAATGCCTTTGATAGTCTGTTGGAATTTTCTTTTTCAAACTATGTCATGCTTTAATTTTCCTTTATTCTTTATAAACCTCTTAAAAACTTTATACAAAGATATGTTTACTAGACTTTATATTAATGGTTACTTTTCTTCCCCTATAAAGATTACCAGAGGCACAAGACAAGGTTGTCCTTTGTCCCCTTTTCTTTTTAATGTACATCTAGAACCATTATTGTTGTTTATTACTCAAAACACTTTCCACAAAGTCCCTAGGATTCTTAACACAAAAATGTATTTTTCTGCCTTTGCTGATGACCTTGTATTATACTTTCGAACTCCTATATCTGACTTTAGTAAAATAATAAATTCTATTAAGTGTTTTTCTTCTGTCTCGAATTATCTTATAAATCCTGCAAAAACACATATTTTTCCTTTAAATCATCGGGTCCATAAATCGTACTTGTTCTCTGATCAACAAACCCAGATAGTTTTTGGTATGAAATATCTAGGAATTAACATGGAACATAACAATCATTCTTCTTTTCAAAATAACTTAAGTAAAGTTTGGAATTCAATAATTTTGGATATTACTAGATGGGAACACTTAAATTTATCACTCTTGTCAAAAGCCGCTATAATTAAAATGAATATTTTACCAAAATTCCTGTACCAATTTAATTCCTCTGATCAGATAATTCCTAAGTCTTTCTTTGAGAAAGTAAATATAGAGTTAGCTAAATTCTTGTGGTTTCCCAAATCTATTAGAATCTCATATTCTAGATTAACAAATTCTAAGGATAAAGGTGGATTGGGATTGCCAAACTTCTATCTTTACTACCTAATTATTTCATCAAATAAGCTCTTAACTATTTCTAATTTTAAAAATAGAAAAGATATTAATTATCCTATATGGGTTAAGATTTGGTACAATTACATTATATCTAAAAATATAAATCCAGAAGCTATTCCTTTTATTTCTCTTGAGATGAAAACTAGCTGTAAAATTTCTATTTTTCTCAAACAAAAGATTAAAGCTTTTCAAGGTCTACTAAAATTATGTAATCTAGATAAGTATTCTCATATTTTGCAGCCACTTCATCTAAATCCTAATATAATGATAGATAACTCTCCTTTTAATCTAACAAATTATCCTTCATTAAAAAATTTGAAAGTCAGGGATATCCTGAAATATAATGAACTATCCTTAATAGATTTGTGTAAAATTCTTAATGTTAATTGGAGTCATTCTACAATATTACGCCAACTAAGAGAAGTAATTGTGTGTAAATATGAACCTATAGAACTTATAGAACATGAATTAAATAATCTAAATACGATAATTAAAACATTATCTTCATCAGGTAAAATGATATCAATTTCCTATAAATTAATAAAGAATCTAGTCCTGGATCAAAACTGTCTTTTCTCAAACAGCTGGTTAAAATATAATTCTCAAATAACTGAAAATCAAAAACTTTTGGCTATCAGATATACTAGGGATTTTATTCCATTTAAGAAACTAATGTACACACAATTAATGATTAACAATGATGCTTATTACACTCCTTATAAATTAAATAAATTTAATCCTAATAATTCCTCTTCATGCACATGTTGTTCTTATCCCCATGCGGACCTTCTACATATTTTATGGTACTATCATTTTTCCCATAGATTATGGACCTCGTTGAAAGTAAGACTACAAAGAATGGGGTATCATAAATCTACTCTGTCTTGGGAAATTGCTATACTTCATATTCCGATAATTTATCTCTCCAAATTTGACACTCAAGTTATTATTTTTATTTGCTCTTTAATAAAACTTTACATAACTCAAAACTGGCTTGACTTTACCAAACTGAATTGGGATATTTTCCAAAAAATGGCTTACTTATATATTGATGCTCAAAAAAACATGGTTAAGAGTCCAAAAAAAATGGCTTTCAAAAATTTAGTATTAGAGAAGGTTTTGAGTATTATTAATATTTAATACCTTAAATCTTTCTCTGGTCTGGTGTTTTAGAAATTTCTTTATACCCAAAATTGGAATATTATTAAGTCATAGAATCTGTATTTTTAGTTATTTTTACTTTATGGTTACCTATTGTATATATTGTACATATTGAGTGAGGTTATTTTTATTCTGATCTCTTTGTAATACTTATATGAGTTGCAAATTTGCTTAATCCAAGTTGTTTTATATTTTAAGTCAACTCCTAAATTGTATTGTTTATAAATCAATAAAAAGTTTATTGACAAAAAAAGATTATGTGCACAATTTGAATTGTTCATCTGGGAGTTATTTTTTTCTAATCTGATGTCTGTCTGGAACTTACATGTTCATTCTGATTTAATATCTGTTTGTTCTGATTTTTATTTGGCATTTATTTTCCTTTACTAGTTCGAAATTCTTTGACCATTAGCTGTTGTATTATGCTCAAGCTAATTATCATTTTCATTCTATGCATTCTGTAATACATTTAAAATAGTTCTTTGATCCATGTTGTGACTGTGAAGGTCCATGTATCACTTTACTTGCACTGTTATTAGTGGTGTGTGTGTGTGTGTGTGTGTGTGTGTGTGTGTGTATATATATATATATATATATATATATATATATATATATATATATATATATATATATATATACACACATACATATATACATACATGCATAAACACATACATACATACCAATGTAAACCTCTGAAGAATTAATTCTGGCTAACTCTAAAAAGTCTTGTATCTATCTTTGTTTTGTCAATACTTCTAAAACACTACACATTGTAAGCAATAATTTTCTGTTTATATTTCTTTTATGTTCTGAACTTACTATCCTTTTGCACAAAAGTGATTAAGGACACGTTCACCCCATATATATATATATATATATATATATATATATATATATATATATATGTGTGTGTGTGTGTGTGTGTGTGTGTGTGTGTGTAATATTATATATTCTCTTTTTAAACGTAAATGTCTCAGCCCATATAACTATTACAAACTGGGGCAAGTCAATGTTTCCTTCCTTTCCATATGTCCTCAGTCTGTATTTAAATCCATTTTTAAGTCTTTTTCAATATTTTCTCCATTGCTTTTCCATCACTATGCCATTATTAAGGTTGTATCCTGTGTTGATAAATTGATGTATTTTGTACAGTCCAATTCTGATATTTCCTACAATTCTGAATATAATAAATAAAATTGTGTTAGTGTTCCTGATTTAAGTTAAACCTGGATAACTCTGCTTGTTTCCTAACACGGACAGCTACCAAACAGTTTTGTTGTAGAAATGTAAACCTATTAAAACAGTGGACCATAGAAAATGCCAGCACTTAAAATTTAAACAATTTTAACAAACATAATGGGCCAGTTTCCAAAAGAAAGTTGCAGACAACATAGAATGCTGAAGGAACACACCAACAAATCAGCGTTGTTTGAAAGTTCATAATGTATACTTAAACAAGACATTCCCCTGGATTCACTCATCTGCTATGCAGGACTAAACTAGTCCTGCACTTAAGCGGTAGTTGAAGAGGAGGACGGCAGCGCACCATGCATAATAATGAAGGCACGCCGCGGGAGCTCCAAATCCTACAATGAGCATGGACAAGTGCAGGGGGCATGTCTGAGATCAGAGCTCTCAGAATAAACATGCCCCTGCAAAGTAGAACAGAAGAAAGTGTAAATAAATAAGCAAAACCACTCATAGGTGTCCGCATATCTCCACCAACAGTCCCCATGTGTTCAACAACAACAGTACATTGAAATAAAATGAAGAAACCCTTGTATTTATTTTTTTAAACCCCAAGTACAGCTAACCATAGGTGCATGTGTTTGCCCATTGCTTAGCTATGGTTAAAGCAGCTGAAAAGGCTGAAGCAGATAACAAGGAATATATATGCAAATGAAGCTGCAAAGCAATAGTGTAGTGGTAGGAGTATCCGCCTAACGAACAGGCATTCCCAGTTCAAGTCCCACTACAACACATATCATTTTCCATGTGAAAACTGTATATGAACAGATATTTATATCTTTATGCTGTATAACCTACATAATAACATTTAAATGTTAACTGGATTACTGCATGAAAAGCACATGTGAAGTGTCAGTGTCATAATGAATAAGGCATTAGTAAGCAGGTTTAAGCACAAATAAGCAGTAGTAAGCGTGTCTAAGTGCGTTTGTGCGGGGGTAAGCATTGCCTACACAGATTAAGCAAAGCAGAAGCTAACTGAGTGTAAGAAACTGTTTCTGGAGGTTAGCAGTGCTGACCATCATGCAAACCTGTGCATGCCCACTTACAATTGCTTTAAAGTGTCTTAATCACTCTGGATCCAATGGGCCATGTTCTGCCCAGCAACAAAATAAACTGCTGCTGCAAGGCTCAGACTCAGGACCCTGTGCCCTATAGTCACAGTAGTTAATCACCAAGCCATCATAGCAATAGAAATGCATGAGGTATCAGCATGCTAAGTCTCACCACAGAAAAATCAAACCAAACATGTGAACTGCATCTATGTACAGTGTGATGTTGGATAACCTGCCACAGAACATAAATATGTGAACTGGAGTACTGCAGTAAGCATAGATTGGAGGTGTTATTGTATACAGTGTACGTACACATGAATCACGGATACCAGACACATATAACCTGTAATGAAGAATAAATCATTGCAAATGGCAAACATAGTGCTAATTAACCATTAAGCAATGCTAACCGCAGCACAGCTCAAGTTAGTAAGTGTAAGCAATGTTAGGTGAGCCAATTCAATTTGCCTAGTGGTATACCTCTTTAAGCAGTGCCAACCTCATGTAAGCAGGTCTGCCCATAGCTTAGCCTTTTCAAAACTGGCCAATCATGGGGAAATGTGGGAAAATGTCCATATTTAAACCCCACAGCCAGGAATACTACACATAACTGGTTCTGGCTTCTTCCTGCGGGCAGAATGGCTGGTGTGGAAGAAGGCACTTGATTTAGAGCACAGTGCTGGGGCATCCAGGAGTCAAAAATCATAGTATGGCTCCTGGTAAAACACCATGACAAGAGACTACTGCAAGGCCAGTACCAGAGCTTTCAGTATAAAATGGAGGCCTGGGAGAGCCATGATCTCACCAGTGCCACACGTATCCCCCGGACTGGTGAGCAGGTCATGCACCACCATGCTGACCTGAAGCAGCAGAGGGGGGATGTAGTGGAACAGTGGATACAGGAGTCTCGGCAGATGCCCATTGCCCCAGGACTAAGTACTCATTCTACTAAGTAGTAAATAACTGCCTAGCTTGTGTATACTATGGATAGGTATGGCTAAATATCACTGCATTACTCTGACAGCTTCAGATGAGCGGGCTGTGAACCAGCAAGCCCATGATGCTAGGCTGCAAAGGTTGTGTCGCAAGGCAGGTTAGTAATCAGTCTGCATATACTGTCATAACAAATAAATATAAGAGCCTTAGAAAGTGTTGTACCAGTAGAAATAAATGTGTAATAGTCTGAATAAAGGTATAACCCCTGGAGTACTTCTGCTTACTCTTCTCTCATATGTTGGCGAGCTGTTCCATACTATAAATAGTAATGTTGTATGTTAAGCAGTGTCACCCACACTGTGGTATGCAGATAAAATGGGCATGAAGTCCTGCATAACAATGTTGGAAGTGCCAAGAGGTCAGTTATATTGTACAAGTTAGGGAGACTAAGATAGAAAACACTTGAAAGCTTTACATCAATTCCCTGATAGCACAGTGTACTGTGATGTTAGCTATAATAGTTTGTCACACACAGCAGGAGTCTGAATCCTGGGAGTGCTACTAAGTTGTATGCATCATACCCCACAACTGTACAGATTGTGATACAAAGCCCATATAGAAAGCTGTATGCATACTTACACCCAACAACAGTACAGATTTTGCTAGAATGTTCAAAATGTAAGTTGTATGCATATTCATACCTCACAACTGCTCCAATCTGTCCAGCATGTCCACATAAATGGCCCATATCACCAGCTTGGTACCCTGTTCCCCTGAAAATCCAGTGTGATGTTCCAAGAAATCTAGGCAGCTGTCAATGACATATAACTGATATTTAAATGTGTACATAGTTAGACAATGTATATGGAAACAAACCTATCATTCTAGCACCTCACCCAAAGTGTGTGTCAGCAATACTCAACATATGTTGCATTCACACCTGCAGCCTGTCACGCATGTATGTATGGCGCAGGTCACATATATAATAACATACCAGTGTACAATATAAGGCCATTGTGTAGTGTAATAATACATGTAAGGGAAAGACCACTGCAGTGACTAAGAATGTTGTGTAAACTACAAGGATACATTAGTTGTTAACTGAAGTTTCTCTATCACCCCTACCATATGTGCATAATAACCCAATGACACTCTTCAACTGGTATGTGTACACTCCACACTTTTGTTGGGACATATGTCCTAATGGTGTATAAATATTTACATTTGTTTCTATGCATGTGACATGTGAAAATACACCCATATTTGTGGCCTGTTGCATCAATGAAACCTGCATGCACCTGTAATGGCCACTGTTTTTCCATATATGCATGTGTTCTGCCTGCTCTGCAACTGTGTTAAATCTGGTTTGTTGGGTTAATGGGAATACCTATGCATGCTGTTATAACTAATTCTGAATGTTGTGGACTGTTACTAACCCATATCTGTCATAAACCGGTGACAACACAGCTCGTATGGGAGGGCCGGTCCCAGCGGACCCACCAGTTCCACCTCAGCTGGCCATGGCACCGGGCACCAGCACATCTGGGGCCCAGCCTGGGACCTCCTCCTCCGTGGGCCCTGCACCACCTTCGGGTAGAACCACTGCAGGGGATGGAACTCGCCCCCCATCCGAGTGGGCACGGAGGGGAACCTGTCACCCATCAACAGATCCGGGCTGTGGTGCATAAGGAGCTCTATCTGGAGTATGGAGAGTGGCTGCACCAGCTTGAGAGCTGAGTGGCGCTATTAGAGAGTGAGCCTGCCTTTCCTACACAGCCCCAGCACAGCCACCTTAAGGGCCATGAAGGCGCAGTGGTGACTGCCCATGGGTGGGGACCTTAGACCCACTGTTTCCAGTTGGGGGCTCATGGGCTTACGACTTCCAAACACCCCTCCCCATCCAAGGTGTTTATCCCCCACATGTGTCATATACCAGCCCTGTATGCATCTTGTGTGCCTTGTCTGTTAACCTACCCAACCTACCTCCCTAAATATACCTACTACCCCTCCCCAACATCCCACTCTCACCTGAAAAAAAAAATGGCAATATAGTCCCTCAAAAAATCATGCCCCACACATAGCTGTCCATTTTGCACACGTGTCCACTGGACACATGTAATCTGGTCTAATTGGCATCACAATGAATATATGTTATTTTCACCCTTCTCCCAGGGGGTTGAGGGTCCAAATCTACCTGTAAATATAGTGTATATGCACAGCTG
Organism: Protopterus annectens; assembly: GCF_019279795.1. NCBI lineage: Eukaryota > Metazoa > Chordata > Ceratodontiformes > Protopteridae > Protopterus > Protopterus annectens. The sequence continues at coordinate 1,762,727,743 of NC_056731.1, forward strand.
TTGCTGTAGAAGAAATAGGCAGCGATTGACCTTTCCTATACCCTTCCGGCATATGCCTAGCTATTTTCCCTACTGTCTTTCCCTCTTTGTGCCCTGTTTTTTCATCACTGTCCTATCAACCCCTTTTTCTTTTCTTTTAAAGGAATTATTGTGGGGGTAAGCGGCAGTAGGCACCATTATGCAGCGGTAAGTGGGTTTGCGCGGGTTTGCAGGGGGGGTAAGCTATGCCTACACAGGTTGAGAAATTCAAAGCTAACTGACTGTAAGGAAACATAAGTGTCAGTTGGCAGTGCTTACCATCCTGCAAACTTGCGCAATCCCGCTTACAGCTGCAAATCTGCGTACAACCCTTAAATGTGCCTTAATCACTCTGTAGCTAACGTCCCTTGTTCTGACCAGCAACAAAATAAACTGCCTCTCCAAGGCTCGAACACCAGACCCTTCCCTCCATACACAAAGTGATTTACCACTAAACCATGGCAGATATACATAACCTGATGTTGTCACAAACATATCATGCAGCACAATCAGTCAACAGTACAGGGAATGTATTATTATCACACCACATAACCTGTTAATGCAAGAAGTCTGGACAAAGTATGTCACACTGTGGGTACAAATAGGGATATATGTCAACTAATGCTCTGATACACTGAAAATGGTGCTAGTTACACAGTTATATGTATTAGCACACATATGTAGAAGGAGATGAAGTCTGAAACACAAAAGTGTTGCCACTATTTACTGACTTTAGTGCTGCGATCAGCCATGACAATTAGTGAATGAGGAACAGGCCAAAATATGAGCCGAATATACATGGACATATGGACAGATAGATATCTGTAAATGTAGACAGATAGAAAGCTATATGCAGATATATATTAATGTATGACTCACAAATAATCATATTACATCAATTGTATATAGATACAATACATATGTGCATATGTATGTGTGTGTGTGTGTGTATATATATATATATATATATATATATATATATATATATATATACAGATGTATATATCTATTGATATATATATATATATATATATATATATATATATATATATATATATCGCCATATGAGATATATATAGGTACATTCACATATAGACTCACAAAAGGTATCAGTAGCCATACATATGTAGAAGTAGTGTGGAAGTACTGGGTACAAAGTATATCCCTCAACCACAAGCCCTTCAACTGGCACCTGTAAAATGTGTAGTATGGCAACCATTCCCACCAATGAGAATACTGACATTAAACATATACCCACCCACAATTCAAAAGACATGACACGACACACAGGTATGCATACACAGATAACCTTTATTCCTGTACTATACAATAATGTATGCCAGCACTGACACCACATAAGGTTTGAAATTTTTAATCAGTCATGAATGCAAGGCCCACACAAAGCAGTAGATGCAAGCAATGTGTATATATACCATACTATGCTGTCCAGGCAGAGGCCTTCAGTTAGTACAACAGTAGAAACAGGTGTTGCCTTCAGGATATGTAACAATCAACAATTACAGATGTAGATCAGCAGCCTCCAATTACACCCTGTAGTCAAGCCCTAGGGGGGAAAGTAGCACTTGTGTTAATGTCAAAGTATCTTGTACATAACATTGCTTAACATAATATCTCAATATCGCACTGAATGACCCTCATTTTAACAGTTATATCCTTGAAAAGGTGCCATAGCCTAGGTTACTGGCATAGACCCCCCATAAAAGGCTGTACAAGGGTAACAAATACTGTGTATCGTGCACTTACCTCTGGAATGTACAAGAGCACATATGTGTTATCCAGCTGTTGCCCCCATATATATGGATGTGGCCCAACAGTTGGTGTGGGAGTCCATGACATGACTGGAATGATAGCAGTAATGCTAGCGGTAAATAATGATAGGCCATTACCTAATAACCCTTCCTGTATCACAGCAGGACACAGACTAGCATATATGTGGAGGACTGATGCAGGAACATAGGGCCATATTTGCATTATTGCTGTTACACACCCTGGAAATTGCTGGTGTTACAGGATTTGTTGAAGCATACCCTTATGCAAGGGTATGACATTGAAATACAAATAGATGTAGCCATGTACTGATAGCACTCAACAGACAGACTGCCACAGATATATCTGGGACAATACCTGTGTGGTTCACAGACAAAACCTAACAGACAATCCCCCGGTATCATACAGATAGGCCCACAGTTGAGAGCTATGCAGACAGACAACATTCCATGAACAAATACCATGTACACAGAAACCCTGTAAAAACAGCAAGATACATTGCACACAACAACAATGCTCATGCTGTCTGTAGGTCTGGAACCTTACTCAAATGTGTATTTGCCCCTATGTCTGCAGGTTCTGCTGTAAGAGGTATTGCTACACGCTGTCTGTAACACTGATGTCCACACACAGGAAGGATGCCATCCATACTGTAAAGGTGAAGAGATAACGCCCACAGAAGGCAGCACTTTATAGTACAGGGTTGCCATGACAGTGGTTATCTAAAGTACTGCACAGCAGGCTGCATGCAATTAACAGCTGGTGGATACTGACTGGTGCAGAGGCCACCACCTGATCATGTGCAATACCAACAAAAGCATGCTGCAATCTATTCATACCAGCTCATTAACTCTACTGGAGAGACAGAGAGAGAGAGAGAGAGAGAGAAAAAAAACCTTCAAGACAGTTCACAAAGCTCGGGGATTTGTTACAGAGGAAACAACATAACAGGTATGTGAAACAGATATGCATTTACTGGCATGGAGTATATGAAATAGAATAATAGGATGTATATTGTGAAAGGATGTATATGTGCCATCAATACTTGTACCTGTAATGATGTTGTGCTCAACAACTGCAATGGACAGTAGTGTCAGTCCCTGTGTGCAGTGAGACATACCTGGCAAATGTGAAGACCAACAGTGAATGGCAAAGATGTGACCCATGATATCTGTGTTCTGTAAATTACTGTGGCCAGCGGTTGGTGGGGGCATTAATACTGCCATGATAGACACATGGGTGAGAGACCACTCTACCTGAAGGACAGTCATGTTAAAGTGTAGCATAGCATGCCAAACTGCCATAGCAGTATAATATGCTTATCTAATGTTTGTCACCATATATACCCCCATAATGTTAGTCTGTGTTCACAAGTGACACCTGTCTGTGTTGCAGTAAGGCCGGACATTTCAGCTGTGAAGTACAGAGGGTACATGAGTGTGGTCCAGGTGGTGGTATGCATGCCACATACAGATACATATATGTGTGATACATATTTACAGCTGTGTATGTGTACAGAACCTCAGACAGTTATGCATTCATATAGGTATATAAACAAGACAAAAAGATATCTACACATATATGCACATATGTATATATACATACACACACACACACAAACACACACACACATATATATATATATATATGTATACAGACAGATATATATATATATATATGTCTGATGTGTGTCTGTATGTCTACATATATATATATATATATATATATATATATATATATATGTCAATACATTTCCCCTGCCATGACATGTGTGAGACAACATCACACATCAATACACAAAATACCTACACACCAGTACATGACTGCAAGATGGAGTGTGGAGTGAGGTGTGTAACCCATGTTGGTAACACATTGCAATTGTATGAGATGGCGGGATATATATGTTGGTGAAGGGTATTAGGCACATATTGGTATGTAGGTCTGGTTGGGTGACAAGCAAGACAGCATACAGGGCTGGTATATGATGCACGTGGTGGTTAAACACAGTGGACGGGTAGTTACATTTGGAATGTGGAGACCATTGAGCCCCACATGGGAACAAAGGGAACATGGTGTCCACCCATGGACAGTCACAATAGCATCTACATGGACATAAAGATGCCTGGGCTGTGCTCTGGGCAGGAGGGACATGCATGTCAAACCTTGTGTATGTGTACTGCATGCCTCCAGGTGATGTAGTACATACCCCATGTTTCTGTGGAGCTCCCTATGCACAATACCTGCAACCTAACTGGGTGATAGATGCATGTCTGTGTGTGCTCCATGAGGGGAGACATGAAACCCTGAGGAGGTTCCACATGAAGGTAGTGATGGAACAGTAGATAATGAGGTTCCATGGTGGGCCACGGATGTGATGTGGACTGGTAACATGTACACATTAGCTTGGAGTGGTGTTCCTGCTGGCAAATAACCCCTACACATACTGGTATGTAACTGTCATGGAACATGTGTGGGCTGTAATAGTCCACGCAATCCCAGAACATGTCCAACAGTATGCATAGATATCCCCAATACTACAGAATGGCAGATGTGTAGCAAACACATAGCAGGCCTACCACATGCATATGTGGAAACATAGTGGCAGTGACAATGGCATGCAGGTGAAATACCCTGTAACAGCTCTGCAACTCTAGTGTCCCCACAAGGAGTATGTCTATAACCACATAGCAGAAAGTGTTGTACAATACAATATATGACCCAATGGTACACATACCAGACACTTACCACTAGCGTAGTGTGAACATTATGATGGAGCTGATATAATGGCAGGAGACTGATATGTGCATTGTATTATGGTAAACTTGACATATGAGTTGCTCAGACATATTACCATCATTATGTCGTTCAGGGATTATGGTACACTCGAGGAACCCCACCTACAGTGCCGCTGAGGAGAAGATCATCATTACCAGCATCATCCACAACAATCAATTGTTGTTCTCATGGACAAGCATGGACCAGCAGGAGAGAACAGCCATGTGGACTGATGTGGTCCACAGGGTGAATGAGGTGGGGATGCACATCTGCACATATGAGCAGGTCCGCTATCATTGTAGTGACCTGCTTCGGCAATTATGTCATCATGCCGCTGCCATGCAGGGTGACCACCTTGCAACAGGGGGGGCCATAACATCCATCCCCCCTCACCAGAGTGGAGGAGCTGCTCATCAGCCTGGTAGCACCTGCCCACCCGCAAGAGCTCCAGACTTATACAGTCATGGAGGTGGGTGCTACTCACACACCACACATTGAGCATGCAGGTAAGGTTCCAGGGTATATCAGTAGACTACTGTAGTGTATGCATCTGTACAGGTAGACCATGCATATGTGAGATGTGGGGTATGTTGCTGTGTAGTACCGATAAGCAGTAATGTATAAACTGTAGTACTGTGGACTTCAGCTGTTGTTGTACTGTAATATTGCAGTCAACCTGTTGCAATGCCACAGCTGTGGCCACTTACATCAACTCTATCCCATCTCAATGTAGGTACTTCTAGGATTGCAGCAAGGCACGGCCGGATGCCGGCGAGTATGATTTAAGGTTATGCTTGACAATTCACTGTTCATGTCATAGCTAAGGTGTAAGCCATGTACACATCTAACACATCTACCCATAATGCATGCTGTACATGTGCACTGAAATAGCACACACCTCACTAATAAGATTACCAGCCTCAAACATATACAATACAAAGTCCATCTCACACAGCTGTGGCTACACTCCAGTGCACATTGCCCAGGCACAGCTGACATCTGTTCAACATACACAGCTATGTTATACAGAGAGCAGTTGAACATGCTACATATAATGACATCCCACTCCCTCAGCTAACACATGCTACAGGGTCCTAAACCTAATCGACACATTACACAGAACATACTGGAGGGATAGAGCTCTGTCCTGGGGAAGCCCCACACTCTGGAATGGACTACCCATACATGTCAGGCACTTCTACTCTTTGGCCCATTTGACAGAAACACTTGGCAATTGGATGGGGAATGGGGAATACAGCCTGGGTAGCATGTCTGTGCCACAGCCTGACAGGGGCACAGGGGAATAACATTACTGGGTGGTGCATGGCTGGGAACCCCTGTGGCTAGGCTTATGTAGGCCCCAGGACCAATAGACCAGTATTTACCTATGAACCTATGTGTACCACAGGCGACATCAGCCAGGGGCCCAATCATGGTCAATAATGGTCTCTACACTCACCATAGGTACAGGACATTGTGTCTGTGGTTGGTCTAATGGTAGTGTACCACCCATATATGCACCACTGATGATGATATATGTGACTACGCATCAAGCTTTCACTAAACACGTGTCCACATGTGATCCAGGAACACACAGAGGCTGTGAGCAGCAGCAGAAACACACCTGACACACAGAGACACATCCTGCAATGGTGTGTACACCCATGAGGTATGGTGCATAGTACATGCCAGGGTGCTGAACAGATGCACAGCAATGCTGTGGACATGGGTGCAGTGGATTCCAGGGGGAGGGCCATCACCTACAAACAGGAGCCATGCATCACAGCCATGTATAATGTTGGTGACGGGGATTGACTACAGTTGCACTGCATGCTGTTAAGCCCTACATGTCCTGCATGCTGACATGTGTGTAATTACAGGTATGTATGTGATACTGTACTGCACCATCGTGTTATGGGGTTGTGGCATCTGTCTGTAGGTGCTGTCTGGTGGAGTGTATGTTCCACGTGCACCTGTCTTGTGTATGTATAGTAGTGTATGGGTTGCCATGTATGTCGGCTGAATGTGTGTATGTCTGTGTGTGTGTGGCCATGTCTGCACATGTGTGTGTGTGTGTGTGTGTGTGTGTGTGTGTGTGTGTGTGTGTGTGTGTGTGTGTGTGTGTGTGTGTGTGTGTGTGTGTGTGTGTGTACTGTTTAGTGGTGTTGTACAGGTCTTATAGTCTGTTCCCTGTTTTCTCCTTACAGGTAGCAAGGTGGGGCTGGGTCCCACCTGCAGGGAATCTGATGTCACTGATACAGACAGTGACCATGAAGATAGGTGCATTGAGGCACAAGAAGGGCCATCAGGGGCTACCACTGGACCACAAATTGACAACCCACTCACATTCACACCATCCACGCACACAGTCAAACTGCCTCTACACACCTCATCACCATTGGCCCTAGCTGAGGGACAGCCTAAGGTTGGCATGGGCCAGGACAGTATGGTATCTATGGCACATGTGTCAGGACACAGCAGCCATAGCCAGATGACTGGTGGGGTATCACATAGGCAGATGTGTAGGGGTGCTCGTAGAAGCACTACTGGTCATCATGCCCCTGGCAGACGTGCCACATCTATGTCAACCGCATGCATGTTCCAGACTGTCATGAAAGCACAGGCATGAATGGAATGGTACACCAGGCAGGGTCTAAGAGGGCTCATCACACCTCTGTAACTGACAGCATCCGTGACCTAGCAGGTGCCATCTGTAATTACACAGAGATCATGGATAGACGGTGGGGTGAGACATTGTAACTCATCCACAATGTCATGTCCATGTATCAGTACAGGGTGGGATGGTTGGGAAAGCCACGTAGACATATGCCAGCAACACCAGCAGTTGGAGGTCGCCGTGGACATCCAACCAGTCTCAGCCATTCCCGTAGTGGCAATACCAGCCCCAGCACTGTGGGAGACTGTCCACAGCCAGTCATAGCAGACCACATGCATATGGCCCTGGCCAGTCCCAGAAGGGACCTGGATCTGGACATCTGTCAAACTCGGGGGACAGTACTCAGTTTGGCTATGTACCTGATACTGCCTGTAGCACCCCTGCCAGGCACAGGTCCTGTGTCCATGGCTGGAGATGGTGAACTGCAAACTCTGCCAGGTACAGTCTGCAGCTGTCCCACAATTCCCTGTATAGGGCAGCCACATGGAGGAACTGTGTGCATGCAGACACACACACAAAAACAACGAACAACCTAGGGCAACCACATATCTGCACACTCAACATCACCAGTGGCCCATAAAATACTCAGCCCCTCACAGACACACATACACACGCACACACACACACACACACACACACACACACACACACACACACACATGTTGTCAACTGTATGGCCCAGCCTAGGCATCTGGCAAACAACAACGCACCCTGTGCATAGGATGATACCTGTGCCACTCCCTGACATCCGTAACATCGATTCAGGGACAGGTTACACGGTTCTGATGCACAGGTTGACTGTACAACAGTGTAGAAATGGAATGATGTATAGCATCTTGTCAGCAGTAAAGTGTAATGCTAATATCTTGGAAGGTGTAGCTGTGCAGCCATGATGCATCATAGCTGTAATTAACAATGTTGTATTGTTGTCACCAGTATCTGTTCTGATTGTGTTGTGTTTGTCCATTTGCCACATGGCTGATGGCTGTAGTGGTGTCAGCAGCCTTCTGCAGTAGACACCAGTAATTGTAGTGGGTGGTACACATGCCATGGCTGATTACAACACACAGTGCCTTTGCTTAGGATGCAGTACAGGTACAGGACTGTATACATGGAGGTATGTCCCTGTGCAGGTAAAACATCTGTTGCACATGTAATCCCACCAAGATGGGATAGGCACAACCACACAATGCTATATATGCAGTCTGCAATGTGGATAACACTGAACATGCTAACATCAGGGTGTATGTCCCCCTCCCTACTCTACTGCAATCCTCACCTAAGTAACATATGTATGTCAATGCTGGGGGCATAGCCCTACCCTTAGGAGGGTGTGAGGTGCTCAACTACTGTGAATGGTGTAAACAACTAACAACCTGTTTACATACACTGTACAGTATTACAGACAGCTATGTGGGGGGATAGACACAACAATAACTGCAATTATGGCAGTCGTGTCTACAGCAGCCCCACCCAGTGAGTTATAGCAACCCCAGTAGTGCTGCACACATCAACAGTGTGGAGGAAGGCATTGACACATCTATGACTTGTGAAAGACTGTATGCCCATGGGTTGGCACCTGTGGTATGTTGGCATATGCCAAGCAGTCCTGGTGGAAACATATTCTGGTAACAGAGGTAGATCCTGTAACAACTATACACATTCCTACTAGCAGGATGGTGTACAAAAGCCTGCTATGATCTACATAGGCATTGTGCACCTCCTAACCCTCATCTACACCTGTCATAATTGGGTTTAGGAGGTATACCAGGTTCAGGTTGTATTCTCTGCCTCTGACAAGTCCAACATTGGTGGGGTCCCATGTGTTGAGATAACCAGTGACATTGACTTTGGGTTCATTGTTGATATGTTCCATGTCCCTGCACACCAAAGTCATCAGGCTACTGGGTGATAGTTCCCAGCTGACATGATGGGTTTGTGGATGTCTCTGACAACACTGGTGAATCCATTGTCAGGTGTAGGGCTATTGGATTGTATGAGGGTTCCCAGCTACTTACTGCACCTGCCCAGGGGGTTCCCCCAAGCATGACACGTCACTTGACTGTACTGCATGATATGTTAGTAATGCCAGCCTTACATCCTACAGGTGGGATGTAGTACTGTTAACATGTACTGCCCTTGTTGTGTAGGGTCCTGCTTATGGGATCTGCTAAGGTTGGTATTGTATTGCAGGCCAGACATATTTGGCTGGGGGGAATACCTATCCATGCCAGATGTATGTTGTTTGGGTCTCTCAAACCTATCAATGGTGCATGTGAACATATATGTTGTGGTTATGTTCCCAGTTCCATCTACAGATGTATGTCCATATACACCTATATTGATATATATGTGTTCGCCTTTGACAGGGGGACAATCATTCCTTCGAACGTCCCTTTCTGCAAACCGAAAGGACTAACCCATCATTTCTTAGAGCAACACAGTGAAGAGAACTGCAGTTCTGAAGGCACCTTTGCTGACTCTCAAACTGCAAGTTGGAATACATATTATAATGGGGTGCATGACTCCCAGCACCCCCCCTCTGGAAGGCTGGGCCCCCCACAACCCCCCTACTGTCATATAGCAACTCCTAGTGTGTACTACAGTGGGGAAAGGCAATTATTCCCCATAACCACTATAGAGGCATCCACAACCAAATTGCCTAATCTGCAATGAGCAAATGCATAGTGGCATTCGCTCATTGCACATTCGATGTATGCATTGCAGGATTGTGCAATGTTGAGAACATACATTTGGCCTTCCAGCTTCTGGACACATGGATTTCTTCCTTTGAAAGGTGAGCCATATATATGCTGACATAAATGCATTCCTAGTGCTGTCTATATGTGACCATGTGGATATATACATATATATCGATGGCTGTATGCGTATCTATGTATATATGTATTCATTGGCTTATATATATATATATATATATATATATATATATATATATATATATATATATATATATATATATATATATCTATACCTATATCTACATATATAGATAGATAGGTTATATCCATTTAAAGATGAATATATATATATATATATATATATATATATATATATACACACACACACACACACACACAAATACATCTACATGGTGAAATACATTCCCTGTAGTGTTGTATACCTGGGCTGGATGATATGTATGTGAAAACATAATGATTATGCATATCTGCCATGGCTTAGTGGTAAATCACTTTGTGCATGATGTGCAGGGTCCTGGTTACAAGCCTTGCAGGAGCTGTTTATCTTGTTGCTGGGCAGAACACATACAACTGCTTTATGGTGCCTTAATCACTCTCTATCCAATGGCCCATGTTCTGACCAGCAACAAATTAAACAGCTCTTCCAAGGCTCAAACCAAGGATCCTGCACACCCTAGACAAATCGATGTACCACTAAGCCATGACAGGTACACAGCAATTAAATGTTTCAGAAACATATCAGCCAGTCCTGTTATGCAATAGTACAGAGAATGTATGCCAACATCTAGATGTCTGTGTGTGTAACTAAAATGCAACCTTAACAGATACAATCTACCCATATATGTATAGATACACATATATTCAAATATAAATGTTTTACTAACTCTATATACATATATATCACTATCTATGCACATATACCTACATATCTGTTAGCAGATAAATATATCTATATAGGTATATATGGCCGTACATCTGTAGATAGCAATTGCAGATTAACAAATACACCTATGTCCACATGCATCGTTAATTGGGTTGAGAGGCCCCACACACTATACGTCTTGTACGAATAGGCATCCCCCCCACAGCCAAACACCTGTGCCCTGCAATACACTGCCAAGTACAGTCTGCCTCCCACTGGACATGTAATATGTGGAAGCCATCAACATCTCCAGGATACAGATACATAGACACATATATGCAAATACAGATATACACATATATATATATGTGTGTGTGTGTGTGTGTGTGTGTGTGTGTGTGTGTGTGTGTGTGTGTGTGTCTATGTATATGTGTATGTATGTATATATACACATATATATATATATATATATATATATATATATATATATATATATATATATATATATATATATATATATATATATATATATATACATGTGACTACACATACACAGGCAGATATATGAACAGTAAGATACCTATGCAGGAGGTGCACACAATATGGAACAGCCACTATGCCTACAGTTAACACCTGAACAACCGGACACTGTATGGGCTGCACATACTAATGTCAATCATTGCCTGCAACATATACCCATAGAAAGGTCATAGGAAAGACACCACACACAGGTTTGCAGAAATGGGATTCCTTTAATTGTGTACCATAACGGTCCTATATGAGATATCATATAGCTGTTCAAATACTGACAACCATATAAACGGAGTACTGCAACTGTGAAACAGTTACACTTATACAGTAGTCTGGAAAGGTTCATAACTGTTGCAGTCCAAGCCAAGCCCTTCAGAATGTACAATAGTGCTGACAGACTGGGCCACAGGGTACCACACAATCAACAGCATGTACTGCAGGTGTGTAGTTCAGCAGCCTCTATCTACACTCTGTACAACTCCATAGGAGGTAAAGAAGTTTTGTGGTCAAATGGGTTGTACCCGGAACATAACAATGCATAACACACAGAACAGCCTGTATTGCAGGAGGGAGTAGGCTTGCAGTACCCCAAGTCATGTAAGTAATGTAAATATAGGTGGAGTATACAGTACTGTACATCCACATACCTTGTGGCAGCTCACCCCTGACACCCCCACATTTGCAACAGCTTAGGTCATTTATGGTGCTCCCCACCTGGACTCAATAATGCAAGACCAAATACCATTGTTACATACACTGGCCTCTGCAGTGCATAAGGGCGCACACATATTATGTAGTGATGCCCACACATATATGGCCACAGCCCCACTGTTTGTATGGGGATACAACAGCAGTGTACTAATGGCAACAATGGCAGTGTGATATACTCACAGCCCTCTACAGAACAACCCCCAACAGCATGACATATGTGCACAGCTTGGTATGTAGATAGGGGAAAGAGGCTGGAAATCAGGCATATATGTGGAAAACTGTTGCCATACACTAAGCAAGGTGCTAGTGTTACAAGATAGTCTGCAACATACCCTCAGTCAGGGAATTAAGGTTAGATATAGACATGGATGTAGCCATATACTGGTAGCATGCAACACACACACTGCCAGTGTCATATCTGACACAGGACCTGTGTGGTGGATGGGCAACACATGATAGGCATACCTCTGCCCAGCAAGAGGTTAGGCCCACAGTAGTGAGCTATACAGACCAACTGCATTCCAAGGTATACTAGTATGCCTACACACACACACACACACACACACACACATACACACACACTGTAAAACCAATACGATGCAAAGCATTTCACAACTCTACCCACAGTCTGTCTGTAGTTCCTGAACCTCCTACATTTATGTGCCTGCTCTGATTGTGCAGGATCTCCTGTAAGAGGCATTGCTACCTGCTGCCTGTCCATCACACAGGAAATGTAAAGGCACCACGGCCACATGCTGTAGGGAGTTATAGTGGGTGGTTTCCATGACAGTGGAAATTCAATGTAGTACACATGTGTAATGTTATATATATATATATATATATATATATATATATATATATATATATATATATATATATATATATATGGCTATCTGGATAGGTATATGTACATATATTTCCACCATATGTCCTGGACATGGAGTGTAGCCATACGCCATCCCCTACAGTCCCACAGTAGTAGTGCAAGGGGATGACAGCTCAGCTATGTATAGCAGGTATAATACTAGACTGTCACTACTGTCATTGGGATTGTCTTCACAGACATGGTGTGTGTGGATGCTGACATCTGCTTATAACATGTGTGCCATTGGCTACTGACAGACATCCTAAGGAAATCATTGTAAGGTACTGTGGCTAGCATGTAATGCCCCTGTGGAGTGCAGCAAAGATATTGGCCACTATATGTGGAACTTTGGACACACCCTGTACAGTCCAGAAATATAAACGTGATCTCTTAGTGCACCACATGTGTACCAGGCCTGACAATATGGATGTAGACAGCTATGTAGATGGGTATAACACATAACTACTGATATACATTTGGCACCATAGGTGTTGGATTCACACACTCCTATCTGGCCTGACACATAATGACCGCTGGTACAGGGGTGCCATGGACAAATACCACCCACTAGATATTGACATACATCTGTACAGCATCCCACGGCTCTGTCTGACAACCATAACGTTTAAGCGAGGCCCAGCAATAGTACATCTGGTGAGTATCTGCACATAACATCCCACTGGTTAAGTACACTAAGCTGCTAGGCATGTAACAATGCACTGTGCAGACTACAGGTAGACTGGCTCAACACTGGCCTACATCTTGTATGGGGAAATGCACATGCACCTGCATATATAGCAAGCTCGACAGCCATGTCACAGCACAAGGTAAGATACACCTGTGTGACAGTGCATAACCACAACCAATGTGAACACAGCCACAGCCACATATGTTAATCTAGCATAATATTACAGTATATGGACTATCTGTTCTACACTGTCCTCATATGTGCCACTCACAGAATGACCCTACATATACTGGGATGCTATACAGTTTGTCATGATGGCTGTCTGTGGTATGGGACATATGTGTGTATGGCCCTACAAACATGTACTGCAAAATGGTACCATACAGTGGGGCAACATGTAACATCTGAGAGAAGGGGAGGTAGAACAATGACATCTACCACAGTCTGTACACAGGCTGAGGTACATATTAACAATGCACACACTGCTGACATTCACCATCACTACACAGACCTCGGTACTGTACAATCATCAACAGAATGTCCAGCTTATGTTATGAAATATAACCACTACTGTACATGACATGTGTGGCACTCTGATATATCACTGGCTTGTTTTAAGATATGATGACAGTATTTATGGTGTACAGCACACATGCACCACTTCATGCATGCCATATGTACAAAGGTTGACAGTGGTGTGGCTGACAGCACATACACAGGACCAGTATAGACATGTTACTATGATAACCCCATCTAATTTACATTGTAATAGGGTTTGTTGCAACATATGTCCTATGAGGGATATGAAGTCAGTAACTGTCATGGCCTTCACCATCTACAGACTGCAATCCTCACACTACCTTCTGCATTCCACGGATTGATGCACTGTGGCTAACACATGAAACCATAGGTGCAACACTGCCCAGTCTGCAGATGACCCTGCAGATGGGGATTTCTCCTGTACATGGAACTGACATGGGAGGTATTATGACATGTATGACAGGCATATCCAGACAAACAATGTTAAACCAACATTACTCCAAATGCAGTATAGCAGCACTTATCATCTGTAATCAGGTCAGGCACATCCCCCTCCCGTTGGTTGCCCTCTTTCCACAGTGTATGTTGTTAGAGGTAAATCCCCAATCCATCTGGGATGCTGATTGCCAAACATCAGATCTAGTTCCTGCTCACAGTGACTGCAAAGGCCCAACACAACTATGATGTTCCTAGGTATCGGAGTGTTTCCATGCAATTGGCTATAGGATTGCTACCACAGCTGTTTTACATGCAATCAGCTAGGGGAGGGTTGCAATCTGTGCAGAGGCCATCAGCTGATCATGTGCATCATGTAAGATACACATGCTGCTGCCTAAGCAAGGTAGGTGTGGGTCTCCACATCCACCAGAGACGGAGTGAGGGAGGCAGACAGATGCAGATACATGTCAGGGAGGGGTGGGAGGGTAAAACTGAAGCATGTTTGTGTAACACACCTACCAGCACAGGGTATCAAACCCCCAACAACTATGTATTGCTATCACAGTTAGATGCAGTTATTGGATCCACCATATGGGTTACTTGATATGGAGCTCTCAGAACTTATATGTTAGGGTGAGTGACATCTGCAACAGGAATACAGTAGATATACAGTAGGTGTCGTAATCATGCCTGTCTGCATGAACATGTGCCAGCGTCAACACAGGCACACTCACACAGGGATGCACACACATTGACACACTTGGCAGGGCCAGGAGTGCAACTCATCAGTTGTGGGATGGCCACAACAAATCAATGTGCAAATATCCCATGCACCACATGGGTCATATGGAGGCTGTATGGGCAAAGATTATAAGGAGATGTCAGACATCAGACAGCATGCTTCAGGATGCTCTGTGGGGTTGTAATGAGTGCGGATGTGGACATGCTTACCATACAACACACACACACGTACACACAGGGTGCCAGTTCTGACATGCATGGGTGCATGTCTACACAGGTGTGTGGTAGTCAACTGTGCCAGCAGGCTGTACAAGGGTAGGCAATGGGTATACCATGGCATCAGGCTACATGACAATGGTCTGCATTGTGGCTCAACACTGTAGTTACTGCATTTGCCCACACAGGTGGGTATTGCATCCCCCATCCAGTCAGCTGGGTGACTATTGTGTGTGGCCAATGCTGTACACCACATGCCATGTATGTGTTCCTTAGTCCATGACATGGATGGTGTCTGGGATGTGCACACCTCTCATATGCATGCACAGTGACATGTGGAACTGTACCTTGGGTGTCTGGCCCATGTTGTGCACATGGCTTATCATCAGTTGTACCAGAATTGCCCACCTGTGGCAGGAACTGGTAATGGGCAGCAGGTTTACCCTTCACATACATTGATAGCATGCCAACAGCATTCCCCGATGTCAGTGTCATGTGTCCATACAGGGCATGTTGTCAGGCATGGTATGTCCATTGTGGGTGACATGTGGAGGCACCACATGTGGTGCAGGTGTCCATTGGGGAACTTGTTGGAGGTGCACTGTCTGCATGTACGTGCATATTGGATAGATGGCTAGGGTGACATGCCCTCTGTAGCCCATTGCTATCACTGCATAGTTACTATCAGTGGCCAATGTGCAGTGTACTAACCACATATTGGCTGTTGCCTTGGCATGTGTGTGTGTGTGTGTGTGTGTGTGTGTGTGTGTGTGTGTGTGTGTGTGTGTGTGTGTGTGTATGACACATGTGTTGAGTGAGTGCTCTGGTTAATAGTGGGGTTGCTAATTTGGATTGGCTGGCCTTGATGTCACATGTATGGGTATGGCTTTGCACCCCAGCCTCCCAGCTAATTTACATCTGTTATCCCTGTATGGTTGACATTGTGATATATAGTGTCATAAAAGTTATGAGCAAAACCCCCTCCACATTGGCCACAGGTGTCACTCACACACTCTCACACACACACACACACACACACACACACACACACACACACACACACACACACACACACACACACACACACACATGCAAGTGACTAGCCTAAAATGCATTGCTCCCTACACAAAAAGTGAGACACACACAAAACATCTGCAACTGTCATGTGTGGGTATAGAACCCCTGCCAGTGCCTATATTACAGTACAGCATGGAGCAGTTATAGGTTGCACCACAGGGATTACAGGGAGTTTTCTCCCCAAAGTTGTATTTCACAATGAATGACATCAGCAGGATTGGCAACATAGGGCATGTGAATTGTACTGCATGTGAGTAGCCTATGATGCATTGCTCCATACATAGACATTAAAACACACACAAAACATCCAGAACTGCCATGGGTGGTGATGGAACCCTACCACAGTTCTAAATCACAATACAGCAGTACACAGTTACAGGCCATGCTACAGACATTACTGGGCTATGCCTTTCCCAGAGGTGTATTTCTAGATGAGTGTCAACAGCAGCCTTGCCAACATTGGGTATATGAATTCTAAGGAGAGTGTATGTCCTAAAAAGCATTGTCTGTCACTCCGTCAGGAACAGACAGAGACACTCAGTTTCATACACACACAATTGCTAAGACTGGGGTTAGAACACCTACCTAACTAATTTAGCACATTACAGCAGTGCTCAGTTATAGGATGCGCTACGGAGATTACTGTGCTATGATTTCCCCAGAGTTGTATTTCTAGGTGAGTGACATCAGCAGCCTTGCCAAAGTCAAGTGTGTGTATTGTACGGAGTGTGAGTGGTCTAAAAAGCATTGCTCTCCATGCAGTCAGACACACACACATTCACGCACAAGCACACGGTTGGCAGGTCTGGGGTTAGAACACCTACCTAACTACTTTATCACACTACAACAGTGGGCAGTTACAGGATGCACTACAGAGATTCCTGGGCTATGATTTCCCCCAGAGGTGCATTTCCAGGTGCGTGACATCAGCAGCCTTGCCAATGTTGTGTATATGAACTGTACTGAGTGTGAGTAGCCTAGAAATCATTTCTCTCTACACAGGCAAAGACCGAGACACGCACACATACACACACTCACACAGTTGCCAAGTCTGGGGTTAGAACTACTACCTAACTAGTTTATCAGTGCAGCAGTACACAGTTATGGGACGCACCATGGGGATTACTGAGCTACAGCTCCCCCAAAGGTGTATTTCACATTGGATGACCTCAGCAGCCTTGTCATGATACTGCTATGGGGAGGGCAGTGTGTGCATGTAGGGAATGACATGCCACATGCGGGCACACATGGGGTCATATGCCACAGGTACATGTATACAGCAACTAGGTGACAACTTCCTTGTACAGTCATGTTGTACAGCTGGCACATGCAACACGCCATCATACTGACAGATACTGGTGGCTAGTTTGGGGCCCTATGGCTGTGTGCTTGGTGGGACAGGCCCATATGGCTCCTTGTCATGATCCCCCTCTTCAACACATCTATGTCCATCTACTTTTGGCTTGTTATAGTATGTTGTCCTTACATATATGTTTGTATTCCTATCCACTTTGTGTGCAAGGAAGAAGTGTTGCATACTGACATGTGTCTGCACTAAGAACTGCAACTGCCAGATATGTCTGGTCCACTGTTGTTTGCTGACATGACCTTCATGTGTTTAAGTGTGTGAGCATGCCCAGTATGGCCATCTATATTGCATGTGTGGATCACGTCCAGGTGGTTTGTACTGCGGTGCTGACCTTTGTGTTGTACCCCAGCAGGTAGCATGCTGTGTATGCAGGGTATACCTTGGTCATTTGGCATTGACTGTTGCTACATTTCTGCATAGCAGGGGGACACCTGACTGTTTCTATATTTCTACACAAGGGTGGGGGGGCACACTTGACTGTTACTATAAGTGTACATAGGATGGTGGGCCATACCTTACACTTTTACACAGTTGCTAGTACTGTACTGGTATGTCAGGTACACCATTTCAGTTTGTAGTCTTACCTATCATGCTAGCTAGAGGCATATCAGTGTACCACAGATCGTAGCTTTCACTACCTACATATTAGTTTCTGATTTCCTAGCCTTCACAACTTACATCCATTTGGCTGGCCTGCTGTAGTCTGTCTGTATAGGGCTGGTGTAGGGGTTACCCATGGGGCTCATTCAGAGGCCATAGCAGAGCATTTGTTTGTGTTTTCTACACCTATCCTGCTGGCTGTGACTGTTGTTGGGTATGTGTCCCCCCTTGACTGGCATGTGTGAGTTACTTACCTTGTAGGTGTCCCAGTGCTGAGGGTGGTGCTCTGCCTATGTCGGATGCACATAGTACACTCCCTATACATGGTTGAGCACAGGTAGTGTCATGTTTGGCATCCCTTTTACTGTATGTGTGAGTCGGAGAGAGGTGTAATTCCCAGGGTCCCTACTGTGTCAGTGCATGTGCTATGAGTTGCCTCTTTGCCAAGGACAGGGCATACTGGGCACATCTCCTTATGCCTACTGGGGCAGGCTCAGGCTGTTCCTCCTCTGAGTCATTCTGCACCTGTGCAGGCCTTGGCACTGGTGGGGGGGGGCTGTGTGGCCCTGCAGCATGCTGTTCCTGCTGCAGCTGTTTCTGCAGGATCAGATAGTGTAGCATGGCACATACAAGGACAATTTGGGCACATGTAGTTGGTGAGTACTGCTAGGCTCCACCAGATGTGTCCAGGCACCAGAACCGTGACTTGAACATCCCAAACACACACTCTATTATGATTCGTGTTTGTGCATTTGCCTCATTATGGAGTCCTTGTTCGTGTGTGTGTGCATTTCTGATGGGTGTCATCAATCATGGCTCCAGTGCGTATCCAGCATCCCTCCCCAGGTGATTGTGTGGGATATCCCCACTGGAAAATGGCTGGTACAGCTGCGTCAGATGCCACATATGGGAATCATGGTAGCTTCCATGGCAGCCAGCACACACATTCATTATTATGCCCTGGGCATCGCACATGACCTGGCAGTTGATGGAGGGGAAGCCCTTGCAGTTGATGTTGACCCTACCCCACTCACCTGATGGTGCTTTAATGCATATGTGCATGCAGTCTATTGCACCCACTACCTCAGGGTATTCTGCTATTTGGTGGAAGAGATGCATATTGTTAGCCAACTCCTTATGGGTGATGGAGAAATATACATGCTCACCGACATGTGCTGACTTGGCATCCATTAACTGGTGGAGTACCCTGGATGCTGATACCTGTGAGATCCCCTCCATATCCCTAGTTGGCATTTGGAAGGTACCTGTAGCTAGTATTCTTAGGCCTACACATACCTTGGTATCCACTGGGATGGGATCCCCTCTGTTGGTTCTGTGTGTCAGGCATGGCCGGGACAACTCAACAATATGTGTAGGAGGTCCATGTCCACCCTATAGTGCTCCACTATCTCCAGCTCATGTAGCCCTTGATAGGTTACCCTAAGCCTGTACACTCTTCTCCGTCTCCTCACTGTGGGTTGCTCAGCAGCAGTCACATCCTCACCATGCTCAGCCTCTTGCACATATTGGTTTATGATAGCAAAAACAGACCCTAAACATTTTTCTCTTGCTTCGTTTTGTAAAATTTCCCCATCTGTATACACCGGTGGTGCAGAGTCTTTGGGAAAAACAAGGGGGAAAGGTGTTGGCATTATTTATAGTGGTGTGCTGGGCTGGTCTGCTGCCTGTGTAATTGGCTGATTCTGATACAGTTCACCTGTCAACTAAGCTAGTTCTCCTTGATTACATTCCTACTGCTGTTTTCCCTTCCCATTGCCTCCCTGTTTAAGCCCATGTGCGTGCTGCGGAAACAGAATGCTCTAATGTGCATGGAGCTGCTATTTCCAAGTTTAACTTCCTTCTTCTTCCTGTACAACCCGGTGCGCAACGTGCACATCTGCTTACACTTTGTAGTGAGTGCTAGGCAGGTTTAGACACACCCCAAGCTAGGAACAATCCCGAGCCACAGATCTCCAATCCACTTACAGTATGCCTGACACACACACCTATGATGTCACCTATATCCTAGTCTTGCACCCAGCTATTTATACTCTTACACTCTTGGGACCTGCCTCACACCCTGGGCAAATCTGGGATTCACTAACCCTTCCCTCATTTGCATAGGATTGCCTGCTAATGCACAGTTATATGTCCCACACTGAGCCTCCCCCCTTAGCAACCATTATTCACTGACCAGGTTGTTCATTTGACTGCCATTGATTTGCATGGCAGAATACTGATTTTAGTTAGAATGCTTATTATAGGTTTATTTTATTATTTCCCCCAGATCCCGTTTGCGCATCACTGCCCTATGCTTAACCAGGTCAAGCTCGGCAAAAAGAAAATTAAATGTTGTTTATTTTTTTTTTTTCCATTTGCAATGCCAATGGCCTTCTACTTGGACATTGGCATGCTTCCTCAATGATATGCAGCCTTTATTTGGAGCTGTTATAGCTCCGTTTTGTAGACTGCAGAACTGTACTCAGTTACT
This sequence comes from Protopterus annectens, assembly GCF_019279795.1. Classification (NCBI taxonomy): domain Eukaryota; kingdom Metazoa; phylum Chordata; order Ceratodontiformes; family Protopteridae; genus Protopterus; species Protopterus annectens. The sequence continues at coordinate 1,762,748,850 of NC_056731.1, forward strand.
AACCAAGTACATTTCTGTACACTACACTCATCCTGCACGGACAGCTGCCAGCTTCCTGGATCGCATATTACCTTCATGTCCATGGTTTTCACCTGCTAATGCGGGTAATTTGTATACAGGAGCTTGGTCCATGCAAGATTAGCCTAACAGCTCATGTGCACATCCCAGGAGCTTGTTCCTGGATCGCATGTCTGCCATATTGCCAAAAATAGCTTTTAAACTAATCCTGCATGCTATAAAGGTCTTCGTAAATCTGAGGGACAGTATTTATCTATTTAGTGTAGGATAAATACAGACTCCGTGCACATCTGCCAGATTCCAAAACACAATGTCCATGCCCAAATCCGGGGGATAGTATTTATCTATTTAGTGTAGGATAAATACAGACTCCGTGCACATCTGCCAGATTCCAAAACACAATGTCCATGCCCAGCATAACTTAAATGCAACAAAGTACTTTACTGACAACTTCCTGAAAGCATTCTGTGGCGGCCATATGTGCTTTATCTTAATACCACTGTATTCCACATATTCTTACAGAATCCTATGGAATTCACAGACCTTACTTCAGAAAACTGTAACTGGCATTCAGTGCACTTTAGTAAGCTGGGGTACTGCATGCCATATTACAGGACAATCTGCAAATGCATCCTAGAAGGCAGCTGGATAGGCCCCAAGTCAGGATACAGTTAAGCCAGTTCTGTGACCAGAAAATAATAGATAGATACAAATTAGACACAAAACTGCTGCATGTTATGTGCAGGACATGTTCACCCCACATGTATGCTTGCAGTCTGTGGAGTAACCCAGTACAGATAGAAACATAAGTGTGACTGAGTCTAGGCATACTGGCCTCTGGGACATTTCATAGACATATGGGAGATGCCATAGGACTATCCCAGACAGTTACCAGTCTCATCTTCTCACAGTTCCTGGCAGCAATGTGTACTAAGGTGAAAAATAATATATATATCCACTTCCCAGAAACACCCATGCAGTACAGAACTGCCATGCACCAGTTCTATGTCATAGTCAACTTCTCTTTTGTCTTCAGTGCTTACAAGAGAATGCGCCTACATCCCAGTTAAAACTCCAGCTGTACCTGATGCTAACCGGTATATCAATAAAAGGATTGGCCATCGCTCGGCTGTCAGATGGTGCGGTCAGCAGATGGCCACACTACCCAGTGTGCATGATGCTGCAATATGGAGGGATAGTGATCTGGGTGTCTCTTAACTTGGTGAACTTCCTGAAGGACTACTGCTCAATAAATAGGGGACCGCCAACTGTAAGAATGAGGACTAAATATGTGTTTTCTCCTTCCTAGAAACAGGTGACTGTGATTATCCAGTGAAGCCTTGGCTAATGTCATAGAAAGCCCCATCAACCCCTGCTGTGGATGCATACAACAGAGTACATATTGTGACATGAAACACCAATGAGCATGTGTTTAGTGTGCTGAAAGCAAGATTCAGATGCCTGGACACATTCAGTGGTGCACTATGATGCACACCAGAAAAGGCATCACAGATAGTTACCATGAGTGTCATGCTACACATTATGATAACAGCAGGAAATGGTGGCTTGTCAGCTGCAGGTGTGGGTGACCTACCCCAAGAACCTGAGATGTCTGATGATGACATATCAGAGCTGCCAGAGGAAGATCAAGAAGACACAGAGGTGACAAGAAGAAGGTGTGGGACATGCAGGAGACAGCCATATGTCTGAGCTCAGGCAACATGTCAGCATCTGATACACACCTTTGAGTCATAACAATCAACATGTACATATGTATGCAGACTAAACAGTTATGTTCAGGTGTTGCCCTACAACAGCAGTAGCACAGAGCATGACTAATGGACTCATGGACTACATGAAAAGAGACATGGAAGAGCTCTCGGATCATGTGGCCCAGGCAGGTATGACCCTAGCCCTGAGTAGCATCCTGCCTTTGCCCAGAATGATACCACAATATAAGGACAAAATGATTGACTTCAACAATTGGCTAAGCTTCTGGTGTCATTCAAAGGGGATCCGATATCGGTCTGCCTGGGATGACATGATCGACAGACCACGATGCTTTGCCAGAGATGGTCTGAACCTGTCGTTCCTGGGATTCAGGTTACTGGCTAAGGCTTTTGCCACCCCTATCATGCCTTTTTTAGGCAAAGTTCAAAGGACAAAACCACTAGTGTAACAGGTATAAGCATGCAAAATTTGAAGGTAATGCTACTCAATGCTAGAAGTCTAAACCTCAAAATGCACTCTCTCGAGGCACTCCTAAAAATGGAGAACATCGATAACTGTGCAGTAACTGAGACCTGGTTCAAGGCTCCAGAGAGCACCCCTGCAATACCAGGCTACAACTCTTACCACACTTTTCGGCCACCAAACCAGGACCAAAACACTAAAGGTGGAGGAGTGTCAATATTCACCAAGGAAATTCACACCACCAGGCTAGTTGCCCAACACAATGTGTTTGAAATTCACCAGGCGCAACTAACACTAGGTAAGACTGCAATCCAAATTATAGCTTGCTACAGATTCCCCCCCATGCATCAAGATTCTCACTACACCTTTCTAAACATACTGAAAAATATTAAGATAGAACCAAACACCCTAATACTGGGTGATTTTAACTACCCTGCCATTAACTGGGAAAACTACTCGTGTACCAACACCTATGCCCAAAGGTTCTTGGAATTCATAAATTCCAATGTCCTGGATCAACTAATCCATAGTCCCACCAGGGGCTCCAATATCCTAGACCTGGTCATTACCAACATGGGAAATTGATGCTCCAAACCTATGGTCACCCCCTCGTTAGACAGGTCTGACCATAAGCTAATCACCCTTAACATTCACATCCCACCCCCACCCCCCAGTAAGGAAACCTCCATAAAAAAACTTCTCCAAAGCCAACTTCATGCTACTCAAGACAGAAGTAACAAACTTCATGACACCCATGCAGACGGGAACTGAAAGTTCAACTGCTGAATCCTACACTAAGGCACTGTACAAGCACATCCACTCATGCATGAATCACGCCATCCCAAACAGAACCAAGATGCTCTCATCCAAAAAAAAAGGAAGCCAGTCTGATGGTCCCCTGCCATAAACAAACTTTACAACAAAAGGAAGAAACTGTTGCAGAAAAGAGGAAAATCCCAGGATGCAAAAAACTCCCTTACCAGCCTCAGTAAAAAAATGAGATCCCTCATAAAATCCTCCAAAGCTAGTTACAAAAATAAAATTGCCAAAAATTCCAAAGACAACCACAAGGCATTCTATAACTATGTCAATAATCTAAATGGCAATGCTCAGATCTGCTCTGAGCTAAAACAGAATGGCATTAAATATACTGATCCCAAGGATATTGCCAATATCCTGGCAGATCAATTCAGTGCCAACTTCATCCCCCTCTCACCCCCTAAATGGCCCATCTCAATACCAGAAGATTGCCAAATTCCGGTAATAATGGCCACACAGGTAAAAAACGCACTCTCCAAAGCTAAGAATACAGCACCATGGGACCAGATGACATACCGGGCTGTGTACTACAGGAACTACAATATGAACTGGCACCTCACCTAAGTGTCATGTTTAATCATAGCCTCACCTCAGGTTTTGTGTCCACTGAGTGGCACAGAGCTACAGTTATCCCACTCCACAAGGGGGGATCCACCTTGGATCCCGGAAACTACCGACCCATCAGTCTGACGAGCCTTATCTGCAAGGCCATGGAGTGTATTATCATGTAACATATAAACAAAAACATTGGCAACCTTCAAACACTGGACCCCACCCAGTTTGGGTTCGTGAAGGGCCGATCTTGTCTCCTGAACCTCATTGACTTCTTTGAATCAGTCTCCAGAGCCATGGTGGTCCACACAGCCTCTCTAGACCTTGCCAAGGCCTTTGACACCATCCCCCATTCTGGAATCATAGATAAACTTACTAAGCTGGGCATTAATCCCTATGTCACCCAATGGGTTGCTAACTGGCTTGCTGATAGAACCCACACTGAAAAAGTAGCCGTCTCCAAATCCAGCTCCAGACAAGTGACAAGTGGAGTACCTCGGGTTCAGTCTTGGGACCTCTCTTGTTTCCCATTTACTTCTCTAAAGAACAGGCCAACATTAAGGGACTCTGGCTAACAAAGTATGCGGATGACTGCAAACTGGGAGCCATTATTGAATCCCCATATGATGTGGATACTCTACAAAAGGTCCTTACAGAAACAGATGCTTGGTGCCAGCTCAATGCCAAGAAATGTATAGTTATCCCCTTTGGAAAAAACATGTACCCATGAATTACCATATAGGTGGCAGTACACTAAACACTGAAAGTGTGATAAGAGACTTAGGGACACAGGTGGACAGTGGTCTCACCTTCGATAACCACATAGCCACAACAGTTAGGAAATCCTTCTATTTGGCACACCTCATCACTAAGGGCTTTGCATCCAGAAAAAAGGAGGTCACTGTCCCACTGTCCTCATCACTCATTAGAACCATTATAGAATACAATGCCCCATTTGGTATGTACCTCTCAAGACATCTGCAACAGCTGGAAAGAATGCAGAAATACCTCACTAAAAGAATCACAGGCCTAAAGCAGATGCCTTACGCTGACCGCCTTAAAAAACTCCAGCTATACTCTGTCGCATATCGTCTACTCAGAGGTGATCTCTGCTTAACATACAAGGCCATGTCAAACCCAGAGCTGTTGGACATGCTACACTTAAAGAAATCCCAATCCCTCGGAGACACACGCTCCAGGGATCTAAACCTTGTCATCACAATAAACAAAACATGCTGGAGGGATAGGTTCCTGACCCAGAGACTCCCCAGACACTGGAATAGATTGCCCATACATGTCAAGCAGAGTACCTCTTTGGCCCTCTTCAAAAGGAACCTTGATGATTGGATGGGAGAAAGGAAATTCACCCTGGGGATCACGTCAGTCGCCCTGCTAGACAGGGGTCCAGGGAAGTAAATAGTGTGGGAAGAAATAGCCAGGGAATTGTTATGGCTAGGCTTGTATAGGCCCTAGGGCTGATAGCCGAGTACCAACCTATGAACCTACAATGGAAAGAAACCATTTGTTGTCCAAATTGAACATCATACATAACAGAAGAACATATACACAACATTTAGCAAAGAACACATTTGGATGTAAACTGAAGAACCATCAATGCAGGAAGTCTCTACGCAAGGTACAATACCAAAGAAGGCCATACAGGCAAATGTGTGAGATGCAGAAGGTGTGCACAATAGAAGGTGTCATTGGACAGGTAGGATATCATCATATCAATTACTAGCATGGGAAGGTAGCCATAAAATAGTCACTACCGCACAAGAAATCTTGGCCAGTGCAGTGTATAGGAAAGTACCAGCATAAACATAAGTGAAAAACAGGGGTCTTATACTACCACTGATACATCACAAGTATAATCATGTGCTATGACACAGTGAACAGCATACAGTGGTATGAGTAATTACAAACATCCCAAGGACCATACAAAAAGAAAGCAAACACAAACAAGCCTCATATGCCATGCCTGACATGGAATGTCACACAGAAGGCAACACTTTGATGCACAGGTTATTGCTGCAACATGACTCAGCTGATTGTCCAAATATGCAGAGCATCAATGGCAGTGACTATAGAACAGGCATGGACCATGCATCAGTGTTGGTGATACAGCAATATAGGTAAATGTATGTGTGTGGAATCAATGCGATACGGGAAGTCACACATCAGCATGGAGACTGAACATGGAAACAGCTCCATAAGAGTGCAGTGAGTGTTGAGAGTGAAGCATGTGCAGTACCATATTAAAATGCTATAATTAACACAGATATGCATAATGAGGCATACTTGTGCATGCAGGAATGGCAGACAACAAGGAAATGCATAATGTGGCAATTGATGCTGGATGGCAAAGATAACATGCAGTTACCCATGTAAATATGAGCTATACATCAACTAGCAAGAATACAAACATAGCAGCACAGAGATAGTCACATATAGCATCACTGGCATCAATATCTGTACTAATATATGCCAATGACAAATAAGTACTATGTATCAAAACTTGAAGCTGGTCACCTAGGTCAGATAAATTATCATAAAACCTGTTGGCATCAGACATATGAAAATCAACTACACTTAGATTAATCAGTGGTCAGCGCAGTTGTTATCTTCGCCACATGGTCAGAATGGCACAACAGAACATACATGGATCAACTGTCAGTGATTCTCTAATGCTGTCTATGATGCCCACATTGATGGATCACACCGCAGTCCTGCTGCTGCACCAAGGACCTGGACGTATTGACACTAGAATTTTGGGATAGAGTGTGGGTAGGTGCAGTACTGCAATGTGACTGTCTGGACATGACTGCTAGGCTCCCAGTTTTGTCATTCATTAATGCACCTTTCAACACAGACATTAATTTCCATTAGAAATGCATAGGTCTAATGAGAAGGGGTCTGACCTTCCCCAAAATACATAATCTGCTTAGTCTACTTAGGGCACATAACACCTGATTCATACTATGGCACTGCTATACCACTACCAAAACAAGGCTTCTACAGGGAGTGCAACAGAAAACACACTGTCATGCTGTGCAAACAAATCTGTCATTTCCTTTCCATGTCTACACTCCTGACCTTCGTATAACACATGTAGCCTGGGTGCTACATTATCAGTGGCATGACAAGTGCCTGCAGGTCAGAGCCATGATATCTCTGTGAACATTCATGTGCCTATAACAGTAAGCAGACACCCTCTGTCATATGTCCATCTACATCAGCTACACACCCACATGTAGTCTGATAGGCAGTATCAGCCTGTCATGAGGAAGAGGCATCATCATTACCAGACTCTTCACTGGACAGCAGGTCACAGCCATCATCATCTCCATCATCTGATTTTGCCACATCATCAGAATGGCTGGCCACATTATCTTCCTTACCATAGCCTATACCATCACAGGATCAATGGACGGGCTACTGTAGGAGGCAGGCAGTGCATGTACTACAAAGAGACAGATGACACATGTCACATACATTCACAAAATCAAATGATGCAGCATAGTACAGAAATATGGGACAATTATATTACTACAATGCTAATGATGATATGGACTTATCTGGTCTCTGTTGCTGTGGGTTAGTCAGGGACCGTATTTAACAAACACATGCAATGTAATTTACATATCAAAAAAATATGACAGATGAGAAAAATAGAACTACTAAAACCTTCCTAACAAGTCTTCTTCTGACTCCAGCACTGCTAGTGAGGGTTGAAATACAACTGTCATGTGAAAAGATAGGCATAGACAAATCATTATTAAGCAGATACAAGTCATCATTTAGCATTCCTCCTGAGGTTTAGGACACAAATAAGAGAAACACATACCGGATGGGCAATGATGATGTGTGGATTGTAGGTGTCCTATGCAGGTGAATAAAACCACAGCAGACATGATAGGTGTGACGTCCCTGCACTGTCCCAGTAACTAAGGAGCCTCAATCCTCACCACTGGCAACAGTGAGGGATGTACGCAATGGGAGGATGACAAGTACACATGCAGTAAACTACAGTTTCTTTTAAGAGCACACAGAGATCACAGTCAGTCTGGGGCTGGTTTCTCCCTCTTTCTCTAGATCTCCAATAAGACTTCCCACTGGCACAGCTATAGAGTTGAGTCCTCAGCCAGGGTTCCAAGCCAAGTCCTCCCAACACTGTCTCTGTCCAACCAGTGCTTCATGCCCCTGTCCAAGTAGCTGACACACCCACACACTTTGAGATTTGATTTATACGCAAAAAAGGCTGGCACAGGTTTACTAGCTATGCCCCCTTCTGCCCAGACCACATGGTAGTTATTACTGCCACCAGTACCCCTTATCAGCTACTGTAAGGCCTTCCCAAAGGGTGACCAATCCTACTGTGTAATGTTATTATTATCAAATGGTAAGTGTGACCAAGAGCAAGGCTATTTAGAAGTAGCGTGTACAGTGTCACAAAATACATATCCAAGTACTCTAAATAGGTCTCACAAATATCAGCCATAAAGATTGGTTTAAATATATTTAATAATAAATAATAAAAACACAAGACAATACTCAATCAACACAGTAACTGCAGAGTTCAGAATCACAGGAAATATTTTAAAACAACATTGCAGGACAGTCTCAAATAAATACAGAAAACATCTAAACTAATCTTTACTATATCCCTATCTATATGTAAAATAAATTACTGTAATCTAGTTGCTTACTATTAGCAAGGCAAGTACAGATGCTGATGATGAGTAGATGTGGTCAGATTCAATGACAAATACAAAATGCAGACAATCTCTCTCTGAAAGAGTTCTTAAATTACTATCAAACATTACTTTTGGGTCAGTTTGGATGATATCCCTGTCACCAGTGTGGATAAGGAAAAGATCATGGTCAGTTGTCTTTCAGGTACCAGGATCTGCCATATCACACATGCACTCAAGTCTCTCAACTACAGGTACTGTTATGACTCCGGCATAGTCCATGTTGGTGTGAACAACTTGAGACATACCTCTCTGGACTTTATGAAGAGAGACATAACTGAACTCTTGGACTATTTGTCTCAGGCAAGCATGTCCCTAGCCTTAAGCAGCATTTTATCTTCATCTAGGATGATGCCTCAATACAAACAGAAAATTATTGACTTCAATAATTGGCTTAGTTTCTGGTGTCATTCTAAGGGGATCAGGTATCTGTCAGCTTGGGATGACATGATCTACAGACCTCTATGGTTCACTAGAGATGGTCTTCATCTGTCACCCCTGGGATTTCAGCTACTGGCTAAGGCTCTCGCCACCCCCATAGTCCCTTTTATAGGCAGTGTCTCAAGGACAACATTCCAGATGTAAAAACTTCATCTACAACCAACCTCAAGGTTATACTGCTAAATGTTAGGAGTCTTAACATGAAACTGCACTCACTGGAAACAGTCCTCATCTTGGAAGACACAGACATTTGTGCAGTCATCAAGACCTAGTTCAAGGCTGTGGAGAGCACCCTGCAATACCATGTTACATCTCCTTCCACATGTTCAGACCACAAACTGAAGATGTGGAAACTAAAGGAGGCAATGTATCAATATTTAATAAAGATAAATACACATCCGATTGATTAAACAGTATGATTCCCTGGAGATACTTCAGGTGCAATTAACTGTTGGTATGACACCTATTCAAGTCATTGACAGCTACAGGACCCCCCTCCAAGAATCAGGAAAACCACTCTGCCTATTTGGATATATTTGAATCTATCAAGATACATCAGAACACGATGGTTTTGGGTGACTTTAACTACCCATCACTGAGTGTGTAAATTACTTACGTTCAACTCATTTGCCCAAAGGTTCCTTGACTTCAAAAGGGGTGCCACCATCCTGGATCTGCTGCTTACCAATATGGGAAACACTGTAGCACCCCCACTGTGAGGTCTTCCCTGGTGAGATCTGACCACAAATCAGTGTAATTTGAAATAACTATCACACCTGATCCCCATCTCGCAGCAGCTAGACTAAAAAATTCTCCAAAGCAGATTATAACCTCTTACAAGATGGTATAAATAGCTTCACTGCATCTCCTCTGGCTCAGTGGTTAAGGTCTTCGCCTCCCATGCACAAGGTACAAGGTTTGATCCCAATCTCCAACCAATGCCTGTTTGGAGTTTACATGTTCTCCCTATATCTCTGTGGGTTTTCTCCCATGTCTGGAAAACATGCTGAGTGTTTCCATCTCAAACTCACCAATGAATGGAGCTGTGGGCAGCAGCACAAACTCTACATGGTGCCCAATAGGGGGAAGAGTTGTACAGACCAACTGCTTTGGGCATCTACTGTGGTGCACAGTATTCTCAAGATAGGAGAACACGGATCACAGACTGCATGTCATGGCAGGGCTAGCCACTCAGTGTAATATATGGCTCTAGGTGATTCAGTCATGTTGACTAATGTCACCAAAAATGGGCATGGGTAGTTACCGGTGCTAAGTGGGTTGAGGACCTGGCCTACTCTGACTCATGTCAGGGACCCGTGCTAATGGTGGGAGGGGTATATGTTCCCCTATTGGCCAGTGTGTGCCCGCCCAGAAGCCCTGGGTCAATAAGCTACTGGCTGGCTGGTGTCTAGTTGCCCAGCCTGGGTTACATGGGAAGATGAGATGGAAGGGCAGTTCAGCAAAGCCACTTGGCATGGGATCCAGGGTCTACTACTCACGTGGAGGGCAGGTTAGAAATGGTGTAGGAATTGTGGTGAGACAGAGGCTTCAGAAGGCATTAAGGGATATCATCAGAATTAATGACAGACTCATGGCAGTCAGACTCCAGTGTAATGATAGGGCAGTATTCATAATCTCAGCCTATGCCCTACATCAGGGTTGTGATATGAGGAAAAGAGTGCATTCAGACTGCAGTTGCAGGACCTACTAGATAAAGCAGGACAACATGAATTAGTGTTGATAATGGGTGACTTGAATGCTCATATCGGGACTGACAGAACAGGATATGAAGACTGTCTGGGTCCACAGGGGTGGGGTAACAGGAATAAAAAAGGAGAAGCCATTCTAGACTTCTGTCTGGCAAATGGCTTGATAGTAGCCAACACATGGTTCAGAAAGAGAGACTGTCATAAAATCACATGCAAGGGTAGTCAACATGCAACTCAGGTAGACTTCCTCCTAGTAAGGAAAAGGCAATGGAGCAGAATCCATGATTGCAAAGTCATCCCCAGTGAAACAATTGGCCCACAGCATAAACTACTAGTTGCCACAATCAGCTGCAAGCAATGGTCAGAAAAGGCTCTAAGGTCAACAGAGACCAGGCCAGAGACCTGTAAGTTGACTGGAGAGAAAGTATAACAGTTCAAGGAATTACCACCCCAAGAAGAAGAAGAGGAGGTAGGTGGAGTTGAAGAAGAATGGCAGCACCTAAAAACAGCATGTGCTAGGACTACAGAAATGATATGTGGCCGAGTCAGGTATGGAAATTAGGTACACAAGGAAAGCTGGTGGAGGAATGCAGAAGTCCAGGAAGTCATCAAAAAAAAAAAGGAGTGCATGAAGAAGTGGGAGATATAAAAGACTGACCAGGCTAGGAAGGACTACTGGTTGGCTAACAAAGAAGCTAAGAAAGAAGTTGCAATAGCAAAGAATAGGGCATCAAAGGCACTGTATCATCTTCTGGAAAGTGACCAGTAAGGGGCACAAAAAAACTATATCAGGTTGCAAGGTAAAGACAAAATGATAAAGAAGATAGTCAGACACCCTTCGTAAGGGATGCCAGCAACAACCTGCTCACCAGCCCAGAGGACATCAAAGGCAGATGGAAGGAGTATTTCCAGCAGCTTCTGAATGAAGAAAACCCCACTGAAGCTGTACTGCCCTGGAAACAGCCTACAATTAGAGAAGAAGAGGAGCCCACCCTAGAAGAAGTAAGAACAGCACTAAGGAAGATGAAGTTAGGGAAAGCAGCAGGCTCAGATGAGGTGACAGCAGATATGATAAAGATGGTGGGTGAGATAGGGGAGAAATGGCTTCTGAGGGTACTAATAGCAGTGTGGAGAGAAAAGCATATCCCAGATGACTGGAGAATAAGCATACTCATGCCAGTGTACAAGAACAAAGGGGACATCCACAACTGTAGGCAGTACAGAGGCATCAAACTCCTATCACATTGTATGAAAGTTCTGAAGAGGGTGATTGATAAACGGATAAGCAGAGTATTAGAATGTAAGATGGGAGCTGAGCAGTTTGGATTCAGATCAGTGTGCAGCACAGCTGACCTGATGTTTGCATTGAGACAAATACTTGAGAAGAATCCAGAGATGAGGAGAGAATCCAACTGGGCATTCCTAGATTTAGAGAAAGCATATGACAAGGTCTCAAGAAAGTTGATCTGAGTAGTACTGCGGTGGTTTGAAATCCTAGAAACATTGGCAGAATTAGTGCAGGCTATGTACAAGAACTCAATGACTCAAGTACGGATGTTGTTCGGCCTCACAGAGGGTTTCCCAGTTAGTGTGGGTGTACATCAGGGTTCAGCTCTGAGCCCACTGCTGTTCATACTGGTCATGGAATATATTAGCAAACAGGTTGGAGGAGACAGATCAACAAAGCTGCTGTATGCAGATGATGTGGCAGTACAGGCAGACTCTGAGATAGAACTACAGCAAAGGATAGGAGAATGGAATGCAAATATGAAGGCACATGGGATGAAACTAAGCGCAGATAAGACGGTGGCAATGGCAGCAAATTGGGGAAATCAGAAGAAGCTGAGAATAGATATAGAAGGGAAGATAGTGAAACAGGTAAACAGCTTCAAGTATATGGGAGGAGTAGCTGAGGAGAAGTGTAGTCTGAATGAAGAGGTCTAAGCTAGAATCAGAGGGGCTGCATCCAACTAGCATAGAGTATCAGGTATAGCCTATGACAGAAGAATGCCAAAGAAGCCGAAAATTAAGGTGTACAAGACAGTGGTGTGCCTAGTATAGAAACCTGGGCAGTAAAGGCAGAACAGTTGAAGAAGCTAGAGGTGATAGAAATGAAGTGCCTGAGAATGATGATAGGATGCACACTGTAGGACAGAAGAAGAAACAAGGACATAAGAGCAGAAGCCAAAGTAGCTCCAGTTGCAGAAAAGATCAAAGAGAACAGACTACGGTGGTTTGGGCACATGTGTAGAAAAGCAGAAGACAATCTGGTGAGGAAGATTTGGGGCAGACAGAAAGAAGGTAAGAGGAAGCAAGGACATCCAGCAAAGAGGAGGATGGATTGTGTGAAAGAAGATCTGCAACAGTCAGGCATGATTGTTGAAGAAGGCAGGAGTGTGGCACTGAATCAAGAGAGTTGGCGACAGTTAACACAATACCCCGACCCCATGTAGAAAAATGGGAAAAAGTGGGCTGATGGTGATGATGATGATGATGCACCTCATCTCTCAGATGGAACTGGGAACTATGCCAAGTTCTACACCAATGGTTTATACCAACACAAATTAAAACACAAATGGAAGTCTCAAGGAAACAAACTGCTGTAGGTAAAATCCAGATGAATTTTAATCTAGAAACTTTTTGAAATAAAACCATGTTTAAAACTATAAGAGATAAGCGCTTTCGTTTACAAAAATACATGAACAGCATCTGGAAAACTGCATTGAATCAGCCATACCTGACAGGACCAAACAAGCTCCTCAAGGAAGAGCAAATCTGCCTGGTGGACAACTGCTATCAGCAGGCTTTACAATAAGAGGAAGAGGAAGAGGGAGTGAGCCCTAAACTGGAAACTCCCTTCTCAGCTTAAACAAGCAAATAAGACTTACAAACAGGTGTCATAGTCAGTAAAAGCAGGCAGTGCAACCAGTATAAAATACTTTAATAAAACAAAAACACAAAAGTTAAGTGCTTTCATCTGACCCAGGACTTCATCAGAACTAACTACTAGTACTCAGGAAGAGTTTAAATAGCTCTTCCACATAATAAAAAACACAAATCTAGTTAATTAAATAAATTAGATTGAGTTATGTAACTGACTCAACAAGGAATTGAGTGTACAAAAAAAATGGAATTTCTCCATCCAGTCTATAAAACCTGCCCACTATACGCCACATGATGATAGTTATGAGTTTACCTTAAACAAAATAGAGGCTGCCCCTTTAGGGACACAACAACAGAGTCCCCCTTATGAGCTAAGGAGATCCAAAAGAATAATGAACCAGAAAGCAAGGGGTTTTGTACCCACCCAGAGGGGCAGGTCCAATCAACAAAGAGCAAATTACACCATCGGATGAATTCCAACCAACTAGGAAACAATAACGGTGAAACCACTCCTGCTGGAACTGGCAGTAAAATTTTGAGACACAAAGGGTTGCATTTTTTTAATTATTCTGATATAGAAATTAACATCACACATTTCAAGTTACTCGAAAAAGGGTTTAAGTTTGTACCCCATCATGGAGGGAATATAGCTGACACAATTTTAGAACTTAAGTTATTTGTCAGAAAACTAAATTTGTCTTAAATTATACAAGGATTGTACAACTCCCTGTTTGACAGTTACATGTAAGAAAAAAGTAGCACTAATCCAACCACAAACAAAGTGTTACATGTATTTCAAAATGTTTGTGAAAGAGAAATTTACCACCTACACAAGAACAGAGGTAGGATGTTTTATAATTTGTCATTGGAAGAGTGGGACCTCCTAGACAACCTTACCAATGATAAGTCCAACAGAATAATGAAACCCAACAAAGGTGGGGGAATGGTGATCATTACACATACTGACTATGTAGGAAACATTTTCAATATGTTACAAGATCACATCCAGGAATGAGATGAACATCGCATACAGGAACATTGATCTATTTCTTGAGGATGCCCTACTCCAGGGCACCATTACTATTGACATCTACGAGTTCCTGTACACTAAAGATGCCCTGATTCCCCTCTCGTTTTGGTATCCCTAAAACTCACAAAAATGTGGAGGACCCCACCCCCCGTACCGCCTTATAGTTGCAGTCCAAGGATCTAAAACCTACCCCTTGGCAGTCTATTTAAATAGGAAATTGAAATCACTTTTGAACAGACATCAGCACATTTTAAGGGACTCATGGGACTTTTTGGGAACTTTGAACTCGAGTCTCATGAGTGGGCACACACACTTTTTGACCACTGATGTTGACCTGTTTTCCAGTATTCCACATGACATAGCAGTATAGTTCTTTGAAGAGGCTATCACACATGACCATTCTTTTACCACTTAGAGATACAATTTTGGTGGACTTAATGGGGCTTGGTGTTGAGTAACAACTACATCTTTCTTGAAGGGGAGTACTACAAACAGGTGAGTGGTGTTGCAATCGGGGCAGCTTGTGCCCCCATTTTTGCAAATTTGTTCATGCTCACCTGGGAGAACACATTTTTGTTTCATTCTAGTATCACAAGGTCATAGCCATTTTATTCTAGATATCTGGATGATATGTTTTTCATTTGGGAAGGAAATAGCAGAGATATAGAACCCTTCATGAGTTTTTTTTATCTAACACCACAGATTTCCTGAGATTTACCCAAGGAGTTGAATACTATAAAACACACTTTTTGGATGTTCAACTAGAGATTCAGGTGGGTAACTTATCATCCATTATCTACAGGAAGGGCAATTTTTCAAATTCATACCTTTACTTTACGAGTAACCATCCGATGCACTGTAAGGAAAACTTAGTTAAGGGGCAGTTTATTAGAGCAGCCCAAATGGCATCTAATGAAGAATGTTTCAAACAGGAGCTTGAGGTTATGTCCGGAATGTTTTTGGATGGAGATTACCCCCCGGACCTGATTGCTAAACTTAAGACTGAGGTCATGGGTGAAAAGGAAACCCTCTTACAATGTGTTTTGGGGAACCCCACTTGTTTGATATTGGGATGGGTTTAGAGCCTAACCAGGCTAATTTTTCCCTTGGGAAGGCCATTAAACACAATGGGCTTAGTACTATGGTTAAGGAAATTATTACCCACAGTTGGGCCATTCTCAAACTTGATGAAGACTTACACCACCCCCTAGGTGGCAAACCTACTTTTGTTGACAAAGTTCATAATAATATGAAGGAGGTGTTGGAAAAGCATAAACCCGCATTTAAGTCTGGTACGATTAAATGTGGTAGGTGCAACTACTGTCATATTTTAGAGAACAAAACAGTCACTCTTATGAATTATTGTCAAACTACCATTACCCTTAAGAGAAAAGACTATAATTCCGAAGGTTTAGTTTATATTGCAGTCTGCAACCAATGTAATGATTTTTTTGTAGGCAAAACAAAGGAAACTAACCAAAAGGATTTATGAACATCTTTGTGATAAGAAGCGGGCCAGCTTGAACAATGCCTTATGCAATCACTCCCTGTCATGTACAGGTTTCAAGAAATTTTTGTTTGGCATTTTGGAAATCATTCTCAAGGATGCCAGGGGGTGCTTGGGAGAATAGACTGGAATACAAGGAACTCCTTTGCAATTAAGGCTGGATGCTACAGGTAAGCCTGGCCTCAATTAATTTGTTTCCTTACAGCCTGTTCTTAAATTAAGAGCAGCTAAATTGTAAAAACAAGTCATTTTATATTTTTTAACCTTTGTAGTAGAGAAATTTTTATGATTTTTTTATGATTCTTTTATGGATTTACTGATAGAACCTATATAGTCAAAATAGGGGAATCTACCTCCAACAGCAGACCTGTAACCAGTGGTGTTCTGCAAGTTCAGTCCTGGCACCTCTACTGTCTGGAATCTATTTCTCTGAAGTACAAGCCAAAACTAAAGATCTGTGGCTGACAAAGTTTGCTGATGACTGCAAACTGGGAGAGGTCATAGAATTTCCAAATAATGTCAACATCCTTCAAGAGGGTCTTAAACAAACAAATGATTGGTTCCAAAGTCATGGCCTTAAACTTAGTGCAAAAAATGTACTATCATCCCTTTCAGTAAGAACAATGTTCCTTCTAACTACCACATCAATAGCAATACCCTAAGTATGCACTTAGTGGTGAGAGACCTGGGCACACAGGTTAACAGCAACCTTAGCTTTGATCAACATGTCTCCACAGTGGTAAGAAGGGCATTGTATATTGCTCATCTAATAAGTAAGGGCATTGCCTCCAAAAAAAGGAAATAATAACCTCCCTATACTCTTCCCTCATCAGGCCGATAATTGAGCACAACGCCCCTTTTGGTATGTACCTTTCCAAGCACCTGCAGGAATTGGAGCGACCATAAAGGTTCCTTACAAGGAAAATTCAAGGTCTTCAACATCTGTCCTATGCGGATTGTCTGAAATCACTGTAATGTTATTCTGTATAGACTACTCAGAGGCAATCTCTGACTCTACTTTATTGGAAATGCCCCATATTTGCAAATCAAATGGTACATGGGTTTCTGATTCTAAACACCTTAACCTGGTATGTAACATTAATAGAACCTGCTGGAGGGACAGATTTGTCTCCTAAATGTTATCACAACTTTGGAACAGACTCCCACTTCATGTCAAACAAACCTCATTGGCCATCTTCAAACGCAATCTGAATGGGTCTATATTAGTATCTCGAAACTGCATTTCTTCGAACACCAAAACGTCGACACATAAACAGTGAAATCTGAAAAGCACGAATGGCCACTTCTGCAAATTTTTTCACAGGGAAAAAATTTGCTTGGCCGACCAACGGCAAAACAAACTTTCAAACCCTAAACAAGTGGGGGCTTCGCCCTCTACACCCTCCCCCCAACTAAATATACCAACTCTGAGATCACTCTACATTGGGGAAAAGGGCAAATTCCCAATAACGGCCAAGCAAATTTTTTCCCTGTGAAAAAATTTACGGAAGTGTTCATTCATGCTTTTCCGGATTTCGTTGTTTATGTGTCGATATTTTGGTGTTCGAAGAAATGCAGTTTTGAGGTACTAATATAGACCCATCTGTACGATTGGATGGGTAACCATAAATTCACCCCGGGGCTTCACCTGTGTCTCTCTTGCACAGGGGCAATAGGTGCTGATCATGGAAATAAGGGTAGAACTTGTCTCGGCATGTAAGGGCCCTAGGGATATTAGCCTAGTAACTTCCTATGATCCTATGATCCTTTGATCCTATGACTACCTTACCAGGCAGGTCCTCCATGGTTGGGCAACATATCATCCATTGTAATGCAGATCTTATATTATAACAAGCTACACAAACAACATGTGAGTTTACTCCACAGTCATAACAGGAGGCAGAAGTACACTACAACTATGGATCACACTGATAGGATTTGATGACACTTACATGAGAAACAGTGCACATATCAGCCAGATCCACCTGTGTAGAGAGCAAGTCAACATTAATATACTAGATCATAGATGTGCTAAACAGTGCTGCACAATATCAATCATGTGAACAACCTTACCAGGTCCATCTGTATATGTATTTTCTTGTCCCATAACTTGCAATGATGTATCTGTAGGTTAAAATGACACACAAACAACAACATGTGAGTATACTCCATAGTCATGACAGGATGCAGAGACACACAACAACTAAGGACCACACTAACAGGATATGGAGACATGTGATGTTTGTTGCTGCTGTTCAGATATTGATGGGGCTATGCAACTGAAAAAAACAGCATCACCCATGCTGCTTAGAGTGTTATGTATGTACTGTGATGATAAGATAACAGGCTATAACACTTAGCATGTGCATCCACGTCAGGTGTGCTTTCACATTCAAGGCATAGTTCCACTGTTTTAACAGAAATATAACATGGTATGATTTTGAATTAATGTTCATTAAGAATTGGTGTATGCTGCAGCATTTGTAAATGTTGGACAGACGTGTATGTCCTGGAACACCTGCCTCAGTACATCCACTGGATATCTGACAATCCTGGCGGGCATGAGGAGAGGCCAAGAACATTATTATCTCATCCAGAGGGAGGCAATGAAGACCCACACCAGTGGCATTGTGTGAATTCTCATAGCAGCAGAGTCTGTTAGCTGCATAGAGGACCATGTAAGAGCAATTTAACTCACAGGCCTCTCTAGATCTATTGTGACCACCCACGGTATTGGTCATATGTGTCAGATCCATCCACGGTTGATACCTCCATACAGTATTGTCCATCCTTTCAAGATGGTTGTGACCATGCTGATGCAGAGCCTTGATTATTATTTCATTTCTCTGTGTGAGAAATTGTTTCTGCTGTAAATGTTTGACTTCTGGAAGACAAGATGGAATCCAACGTTTACACAGGGGTTTACATATTAACATGACAATGTTAAAAACATACATCAAATGAATGGCACACCACTCATTTACAGCTCATAGCTATGAAAACAATCCTTGTCATGTATACCACTGTCATATACAGATAAGCTGAATGAACATAAAAACATGTATGAATAGGTGATCCATATGGTCTAACGACTTCTGCACACGTGCCCATCTATCAATCCATTTAACAAGTTAGTACATGTCATATATGCAGAGGTGGGATTTGGGCCCATGTTAGTGGATATTATGACAAGTGAGGGCCAAAAGCATAACCAATATGCCACAACTCTAGTACTATAGCAATGGTGTTACCATAATTACATGCAAATCCAAACACAAGTACCAATTCAACCTCAAGAATGTAGGATGTTTCTCATATATTATTGCAGTCAGTGACAGCCATCATAACAAATGTGAATATCATGATATGGTACACAATAGAACTACTGGAATGTATACAGAAACAAAGCAGTAAAATGTCAGCATATGAAAATGACCTGCTATGCAGTCATGGCTATGTATCACCACAAGAAACAGCACAAATGCTAAGGTATACTAATGCTGCCTCTATTCCATTGAATGTACTCACAACTATTACTATATGACTTAGCATCAGACAGTATCTGATGATCAGTCACTGAGTATGCAACTTGCAGAAATCCCTGTAAGTTATTGGTCTCTGTAAACATACTCCACACATTACAGATTATTCTGCAATAACTACAGATATATTTTAATTCCTTCCATATCTGTAGTTTAGTGGGACTGGTTTCTTTTTATCCATACAGCTGCATACAGGGAAAAACTCCTTGTCACTGTTGAAGTCTACTCTCCCTCCTTTATGCATAAATAGATTCTAATGCAGAGACTTTCAAACAGCATTTGCATGAAAACATATTTTAGTTGTTTTCCACAGCAAAGCAAGTAGGTGACAGCTTATAATGCCACTATCAGGAAGCTATTTGTAAGTCAGCTATATGATCAAGTGAGATTCGCTAAGCTGTAAGGCAGCTATATCCTGGCATGAGGTTAGCTATGCGCACATAGCTTTTAAGTACCATTTTGCACCAAAGGTAGTTAATGAGGGTAATATTCATTGTTTAGGATCCAATTAATGAATATCCGTACAAGTTCTAGAACTTTGGCGCAATAACCAACAGCTCAGCATAAATGTACAATGCTTAAAAGAATTATGGAATAAATGAGAATATCTGTAACACATGCCTAATGTCCTCCAGTAGTCTGCTACCATCCTATATGCGCCAGCTTTAAAGTATGCTATTGATACATATTCCTACCATATCATTGCTACCTGCAAACTGTGTGCAACCTCAGTTAGCATTGTTTAGAAGGTGTTTTTATAAAAGCTTCAACATACTGATGAAGATGAGGGAGAGAAGGCTTTGGTGAGTCTGAGCATCAAACTAGAAAGAGGAAGAGACTACCCAGATGCTCACTATCTATGCTGGAGATGAGCAGCGAATGAGTGAAGACCTCAGAAACTTGGCAATGATCAGCCTCTGGAACTGGACTGCGAGGGTGCTCTGTAGATGAACTGTGATCTACCAAACTGGTTTTCAGGTCCACCACCACTATGCTGACCTACATCAAAGAGATGCAGAGGATCTTCACTAGAGGGTCACAGAGGTTCAACACCAGCCACCAGATACATACAGTAAGTCACATAATCCGCATCTTAACACCTGCATTATCATATATGTGTGTTGCAAGCATATGTTTTTTTCTTCATCTGTGTTTCAAGTGTATTCCATGGGTATCTGTATTAATAATAGTAGTTTTACATACAGGAATTTTAGTTCTACTCATTAAAGTTAATATTCACATGTTGACACATTCTGAAGTTATTGCAACTATACTGGCCTGTGTGCACATTATAGAAGACTATCACTTATGACTTTATATTAATATAGACTTCACACACATAAGTAGGACTGCTATTCCAAAATATCTGCTTTTAGAACGTTTAATGTGTTGTGATATTCATTAGCTGAACTGATTAAGCAAGATAGCAAAGTGACTGTTGTTTTCCTATGTGTGGTTCAAATATCCATACAGCCTATTTTTG
Organism: Protopterus annectens; assembly: GCF_019279795.1. Classification (NCBI taxonomy): domain Eukaryota; kingdom Metazoa; phylum Chordata; order Ceratodontiformes; family Protopteridae; genus Protopterus; species Protopterus annectens. Next base: position 1,762,769,781 of record NC_056731.1, read on the forward strand.
TAAAAGTTTTGGCAGTGATTCATATAATAGTGTACATCACATATGGAAGATCTACATTTACTCTGTAACATATACAGTAAAGATTTTTACACATATAGCATGGCCATGATGCTTTGACAGTCATAGTACTTTGGCTGTGAATGACTACACATTTCTCCTTTATCTTCAAAACTTCTAGAAACATCATAATGTATACTTCTGTATGTCTGAATGCTGCATAATACATGCATTAGTAAGCTCTAAATTATAAAATTCAAAACAGTCTTTTGTAATCTGTCTGTTTTCATTAATTTAATGAATGTAAGACCGATATGCAAGTCATCATGGCAGAAATATGTGTGAGTCGTGTAAACATTATGCAAGTGTGACGATGTGAGGTATTGCCATCTACACCAAGGAGAACGGGCAGTGCATGTGTAACATATGCCAGCATAGCTGGCTGGAGTTTTGTGGATAATTTTGTGTCATTTGACTATCACACTGACTTGTACAGATGCTTGTGTTAAAAATGTATCAACAGTGTTATTAGAACTGATTAAATGTTTATGTTTAAACAAAGAATTCTGGAAGGGAAGAGTAGAAGTTTTTGAAATTGTTCTATAGCTTTCAGATCCTGCAACATATCTTAGTAAAGCTCTGAGTGTGTATTGTACCAGAGTCAGGTGATCAAATGTGATGTCATTCTATAACAACACTGAAAACAATGGAACTCTCACAGAAGTCCGTTTTGTTTTGTTTTCTTTGGAACCTAATATAAAGCTCTATGACAATTAGTTCAGTTGAGTTCAGTTAGAAGCTCATTACCTTGCATTGTGGAAGTAAGCAGCTCAGTATCTAATTTTGTTTTGCTGTAGTAATTAAGTTAGGTAAGGAACAGTTATTCTTTAGACAGTCAGGAAATACAGTGAGATTTGTTAAGTATTGTTTTTCTACATCTGTTTGAATCTGTCCAACTGTATTATTTTTATTTCTCCTGTGATTGAAACTCTGGTGTTTATTGTACTTAGATAGTTATTATTCTTATGTTTTCGATTTTATTATTTATTATTAAATATTTTTATACCTTTCATTGTGGCCGATCTTTTAGAGAATACTTTTAACATCTTGAGAATACTTGTGCTTATTTTAGTGACTCCTTGGCCACATCAAAAAGCCTTGCTGCCTTGGTTGCACTCTACCATTTATATTAGTATTAATTTTACTCAGTATAATTGGATATCCTTGTAAGAGCCTTAGAGTTGTTGATTGGTGGCAGCGTAGTTACATTATACTCTGGGCAGAAAGCTAATAAATCTGTGCCAGCCTTTTACAGGAGTTTGTGTGTGTGAAAATCAAGGACCCGGGTGTTGGTGTGTTAGCTATTTGGAACTGAGACACAGTGCTCCAAAGTGAGTCTTGTTTGCGATCTGAAGAAACAGATAGTCCAGTCCCAGGTCTGGAGAGTGTTCCCTGTGTACTCTTGGGAGATTTGTGCTTGATGCAGTGATCTGCATCTGAAAATATTGTGTAAATCCTTTCCTGTTTTTAGTGACCATCCCTCACCGGTGTCAATGGTGAGGATTGAGGCTCCTTGATTACTGGCCTGTGGTAAAGAAAGGCCATCACATATTGGTGGCAGAGCAGTGGGATATTAATTGGACTTCAGTAACCTGTGGGCAGTTGCCACTGAAGGTGTATGTACTCTCAACAGCCACAAGGTAAACATTCACAGTTTCATTTTCACAACATTTTTATTCATTTTTATTAATTTAGTTTGGTCAGGGAAAGCAAGAAAAGATGTCAGCAGAAGATTATGGTAAGCTGACAAAGTACCAGTTAGTCAAGGTATGCAAACCCAAATGACTGGTGTATGCTAACCAGACTAAAGAAGGAATGATTTCAGCTTTAATCATAGCTGCAGCGTGGACCAGTGACCAGCAGGACAACCAGTCTGGTGATGGAGATGCGCAGTCTTTAGAAACAAGACAGTTCACCTTTTCCTCAGAGGACTTAAAAATCCATCTGGACTTAAAGAGACTTGAACTGGAGGCCAAATGTTTGGAGGCTGAAGAGAAACTGCGGGGTTTTAGAGACTGAAGAAAAGGAGAAGCAGTGTCAGCATGAACTGGAAGCCAAACATTTGCAGATTGAAGAAAATGGCAGACTGCAGAATTTGGAGATCTAAGAAAATGAGAGATTGCAGCTATTGGAAGCTGAAGAGCAAGAAAAGCAGTGACAACACAAGAGGGAGAGGTTGACTCTTCATCAGAGTCATGAAGGTAATGGGGAAGGGAATAACGGGACCCCAGAAGCAATAAAGGTCAGTAAATTTCTTGCACAATTTCCATAAGGGGATGACTTTGATAGTTTTATTCATATATTTGAAAGTGTATGTAAACAGCATAATGTTGACCAAGAGCTCTGGGTGCAGTTCCTAATCCCCCTTACTCCATGGTAAAGCTGTAACTGCTGTTTCTAAATTGTCTGCTACTGATTGTTTAAACTATGATAGAGTAAACAAAGGTTTATTGAACTGTTATAAGTTAACACCTGCATCTTACATAAAAAAAGTCTTGTGAGCATGGCCTCAAGGTAGATGAAAGTGTATGTGATTATATTGCTGAGTTAAGCACTTATTTTCATAGGTGGGTGAAGCTGTGTCAAGTCACCACTTTTGAAAGACTGGCAAATCTTTTTGAGAGGGAACAAGCCCTTAATACTTTGCCTGAGGACATGAGAATCTGGTTGGCAGATTGAGAGTGTAACTCTGCAGATGGGCTGGAGAGAAAAGGGATCTCTGCTTAGCAAGCAGGGCATCACTGCATAAGAAGAGGATACCCAGTGCTGCACATGGATATAATGAAATCTATGTTGAGGAGCCTATATCTCCCCAACAGAGTCTACCAGTAACAGGAAAAGTTACTAGTTCAGGTACATGGCCAGGATCTGGGTTAGATGTTTTAAATGTAACCAGAGGAAACATGTAGCATGCAAATGTCCACTGAAGCAAGGTGAAGAACAAAAGGTGAGGGAGCCAGCAATTTGGAATAACAGTGTGCCAGTAGTAAGTTGTGTGGAGACAACAGGGGTACCAAACTATCACCAGAGTTTGTATCCTATCTTAGTGGATGGAAGACAGGCCACTGCTAAGAAAGGCACAGTCTTTGACATAACCATTGTGAAGCCTGCAGTGGTTAAAGAGGTGCAATACTTGCTTGAGCACTCTACTCCAATACTCCAATCAGAGTTTTAGGAGGGATCCCATTCCAAATACCTTTGGCCAGGGTTCACCTAGACTGGGATGGTGGAAAAGGAAGCAAGCAGGTAGCTGTGTTTGAAGATATTCCTGCAGATGCCTTCATAGGGAATTATTTTGATAATGTAGTACCTTATGTGCATGAAGTTACATGCAGTTGAGCTTGAGGACAGGCATGTAGGTCAGTTAGCCTGGGGGAGACCCAGATAGATCCCACACCTGAAGCTGGGGCTTGTAATGTGGCTATTTCAGCAGGGAGCTACCCTGTAGTAGTGAGCCTGAACGTGAGCCACAACTGCTGGTAGGTACTGATGTTCCCATGGATATGGTGACTGCAAGGACAGAGTTGAGTGAGGTACCTCTGTCAGAAGATATGAAGCTTCTTGTGCAAGGGGAGCAGGGAGGGGTTACAAAGACAGACTTGAGACAGGATCAGCTTTTGGATGCTGCTTTCTGAGGCTTGAGGGAGGTAGCTAAGAAGGCACCTGATGGTGACGGAAAAGGAGAGTCTGTATACTGGAACAAAGGGTTACTGTATAGAGAGTGGACCCCTGAGGGAGGGCTAGAGGGTGAGGTAATACACCAGTTGGTAGTGCCTATAGCCTACCATCTGGCACTTATAGCCATAGCCCATGACATTCATTTTGCAGGTCATATGGGCATAAAGCGTATCAAAAGATATATTATGAATAACATCTATTGGCCTGGGATTGCAAGGGATGTAACAGGGTACAGTAGGACCTGTGAGCAATGCCAAAAAAAAGTAGGCAGGGCAGGAGATAAGGTCAAAGCCTGTTGATGCTTTTGCCTGTAATTTAGGAGCCATTTCACAGGGTAGCTATGGATATTGTGGGGCCTCTGAATACCCCAAATTACACAGGGAAGAAGTAGATGTTGGTGGTAGTAGATTATGCTACTAGATACCTTAACGCAGTGGCACGGTCCTCCATCGAGGCATTGAAGGTGGCAAATGCTTTGTTAGAGATTTTCAGCAGGGTAGGTTTCCCAAGAGAAATGCCAACTGATGGAGGTGTCAATGTAATGTCAGACCTGCTGACTTGTATGTGGAAGTCTCATGGGTTGAAGCACCTAAAGACCACCCCCTACCACCGCCAGACTAATGGTCTTGTGGAGAGATTAAATGCTACACTAAATATCATGCTATGGGCATTTTTAGACCAGTTTAAGAGAGAATGGGACAAATATTTGCCCCTTCTATTGTTTGCATACATAGATGCACACTGGAAATCCACAAGTTTTTCATCCTCTGAGTTGCTGTATGGACATGGGGTGATGGGGGACTCTTCGTGATGCATGAGAGGGTGAGTGTAAATCCCAGAAGAAGTCTACTGTGGCATATGTCCTAAACCTCAGGACACGGCTTAGGGAGCTCATGGGCGTGGCCCAGGAGAACCTGGCGGGGACCCAACAGCAGAAAAAGGTCTGGTATGACACGATGCTCAAGCCTGAGAGTATGCTGTGGGACAGCAGGTTATTGTGCTCATTCCTGTCAGACATAGGACCCTTCAAAGTGGTAAAAAAGGTCAATGATGTCAATTACATAGTAAAACTGCAAGGCTGGAGGCAGGAGCACAAATTGTACTATGTTAACATGATGAAGCCTCAGTATGTTCTGGAGGTCCTGGGCAGACTGAACATGGCAGAGTTGACTATTAACCCCAGTAAGTGTATGGCAGAGGTCTCCACCAAAGGACATAAAGTGGGGAGTGGTAAGATTAAACCAGAACCTGCCAAAGTGGAAGCTAGTTCAGACATGGCCTGCCCCATCTCCAAAAATCAGTTAAGGGAATTATTGGGGACAGCTGGGTACTATAGAAAGTTTGTTTCCAATTATAGGACAATCATTGCTCCCCTCAAGGAAAAACAGGCCAAATAACATAGTGTGGACTCCAGGCTGTCAGCGGGCATTCCAAAAAGCTTAAATGGGCTTTGAGAGAACACCCTGCATTAGCCAGTCCAACAGAAAATTTGTTGTGTAGATAGATGCTTCAAACCATGAGGTAGGGGCTGTACTCAGCCAAGTTTCCTCTGAGGGGGAAGAACACCCACTTGTATATCACAGCCATAGACTCCAACCAAGGGAGGAATGTTATGCAGATGTAGAAAAAGAATGTCTAGCCATAGTATGGGCACTGCAGAAACCTAAGTCTTATTTGTATGGAAGGAAATTAACCATGGTTACAGACCACAATCCCTTAACATGGCTACATAGAGTCAGCCAATAAAATTCCAAGTTATTAAGATGGAGCCTAGGGTTGTAGGCATATGACATGACAGTACAGCACCATAGTGGGGTCATAAATGCCAATGCAGATGGAGTCTCAAGACAGAGTATAGGTTAATGTGTTCCCAGACAGGCCCATTTCTCTGAAGCAATGTTTTTTCAGGGTCCTTGAAAAACTAACTGGAGTCTTCAAATGGGGAGAGAGATGTGATGACGTGAGGTATTGCCATCTATGCCAGAGAGAATGGGGAAGTACATGTGTAACTTATGCCAGCATAGCTGGCTGGAGTTTTGTGGATAATTTGTGTCGTTTGACTATCACACTAACTTGTACAAATGCTTGTGTTAAGCATGTATCAATTGTGTTATTATAACCAATTAAATGTTTATGTTTCAACAAGGAATCCTTGAAGGGAAGAGTAAATGTTTTTGAAATTGTTGTATAGCTTTCAAATACTGCAACAGATCTTAGCAAAGCTCTGAATGTGTATTGTACCAGAGTCAGGTGATCAAATGTGATGTCATTCTATAACTAGCACTGAAATAATGAAACTCTCACAGCAGTTTGTTTTGTTTTGTTTTCTTTGGAAACTAATAAAAAGATCTATGACAATTAGTTCAGTTCAATTCAGTTAGTTATAAGCTCATCATCTTGCCTTGTGGAAGTTAGCATTTCAGCATCTAATCTTGCGTTGCTGTATTAAGTTAGCTAGAGAATAGTTATTTTTTAGACAGTCAGGAAATACAGTAGGATTAGTTAAGTATTGCTTTTCTGCATCTGTTTGAATCTGTCCAACAGTGTTATTTTTATTTCTTCTGTGATTGAATACTGGTGTTTATTATACTTAGATATTTATTATTCTCATGTTTTTTAATGTATTATTTATTAGTAAATATTTTTATACCTTTCATTGTAGCTGGTCTTTTAGAGAATACGTTTAACATCTTAAAAGTACTTGCGCTTATTTTAATGATGCCTTGGCTACTCTGAAAAGCCTTGCTGCTTTCATTACACTCTACCATTTATATTAGTATTGATTTTACTCAGTATATTTGGATACACTGGGCCATACACTGTCTTTTATTCATATCATCAATAAATTAATATTATGACATTTAAAATGTTGTATAATCATAATGGTACACCAGTTATTACTACATATTTGTGTTGTTTGTTATATAACAAAGAAAGAAATCTTATGGGCCATATCTATTGATCATTATGGTATCACAACAAATGTACTACACTGTGATATAACTTGAGCAAATATTTCATGTGTTTCTTTATAGCTATGTTCATTCCAATTTGATTATGTTTTATTGCAGACCTGTTTTGTATATGACTGTGATATTTGTTATGCACCATTTTGTAGATTACTATGAACTGGTTTATACCTGACATCACATATTATATTAGAGATGGATATGGTCAGACAGTATTATAACATCACATGCATAAAAGTTACAACATGTACATTTTGTAGTTTGAATGATGTTTTATTTATTTATCATTTTTTTAAGTTAGTATCTATTATGTATTGTATAATATATTTTTCCTGTGTTGAACTTTGACAGAATTTTAAACCCATACTGGCCCACTAAGAAGACGACAATCTGCCAGACCACTGCCAGCTGAGTCAGACTCCGAGTACCAAGATACTGACCATGACAGGGGGGATGATGATGACTACAATAAACTGGGACCTGCACTTGCCAATGCTTGGCTCAGCTTAGAAGATGTCCAGCACCATGCCAGGCAGATGATTTTCAGGATGAGATCTGAGAAGAAGTGAAAGATACCTTCTAGATACAAATGAGGGGACCTGATGGAAAACTTCTTTCAGGACATGGTTTGTGCCATGCATGACTCCTGGAAAATTGCTTGAGAGATTTGTCATGATGTTCAAACCCATCAGGGTTGTCTCTCATGGCCTTTAGTATTGTCCGTGTGATCCACTTTTGTAATGCTGGTACAATGGTGTTTTCCATATGCAAATATTTATGGCCTTGGCACAGTTATGCAAATAACCCATATTGCTGTCATGCTTTTCTCAAAATACGTCATAAGTACTGAGAACATATCACGTCATATTTGGCTTTGTCTTGCTGGTACAGTATAATACACAATACTACATGATCATGCTGTCTTTACTGCATGCATTCCTCCATATGGGCAGGGTGCTAATCTTTCAGTTTGTGCGTGTGTGTATGTGTGTGTGTGTGTGTGTGTGTGTGTGTGTGTGTGTGTGTGTGTGTGTGTGTGTGTGTGTGTGTGTGTGTCTGTGTGTGCGTGTGTGTGTGTGTGTGTGTGTGTGCAGTCATGCATGTGGTGCAACATAATATTGTTATGACCAATAAACTCTGATCATTTTAACTAAATAATTACAAAACATAACAATGAAATATAGTAAATATACATTCAATTATACTTTTAATAAATATTCTCTATTAAAAAAAAAACATTAACTTCTATTAGTTTATATTTTGTAATAATTTAGTGTTAATCACATGACTGAATGACACCAAAAACAGTTTGATAGATAAATGGCAAAGTATGTTGAAAAATAGCTTGATAAAGTCTTAGTTAAGGCAAAACTCCAGTTTGCCTGGTGGTTGCTGAATTCTTCCAGTATGAAAAACAGTGCTGAAGTTGTTGGCACCCATATGCATATATAATATATATATATATATATATATATATATATATATATATATATATATATATATATATATATATATATATATGTGTGTGTGTGTGTGTGTGTGTGTGTATCCTTGTAGTGAGGTGCAATAGTTTTTCAATCTTAAAAGGTTAAACTTCTGCAATTCACACAGAAAAACATAGGGCCAGATTCCATAACATTTGTAGAACCTGGTGCATTTCATTGATATCTATACAACAACAGCAAATAAACCTGTAACATGCAAATATGCCTCAGTGAACTTAGAATATGTTGGTATAAAATACAATTGACCAACAGCATCAGCATACTACCTAGCATCACAGCCACTCCATAATTCATGAAAATTGCCTCATAACCTATAATATATAGTACCAGAAATTATAGAAGCTCAATGCAAGCTGCAGAACAGTTAAAGGAATATATATCTTCAGCAATCTCTCCAGTAGGTCCACAGACAACTACAGATGCTTCCGTAAGTTGTGTACTAATAAAATATATTCAATGGAAAATATGGAATCTGACAGATCCATAACATTTCTAATAAAAAAAAATAATAAAGGTTAAGGACAGTCATGGCCATTTCACCAGGTCTAATAATAGCTAACTATGGGTGCAGAACATGTGGGGAATAAAAGTAAATGCACACACCTAAGGAAACAGGGAGATAGAAAAGCAAACATGGAAGATTGGTGAAAAACAGAGACACACATGATGTATGTTGGATTACGAGCATCTGACACACAGTCAGAGAAGCATGGGCAATTTTTATTTATTTATTTTTTTATATAAGACTTAGCCCTATTTTATATTTTTCTGGAGAATAAAAGGTAAAATGAAAGGTAAGATACACACTCACAACATGGACAACAGAAAGTTGGCAAACAGGTTAGATATGCATACCAGCCATGGCGGCGTCCAGAAATACAGATGTAACTATGCACTATGATGTTGCAAACTGCATGACAGTTACACCTGAATGTGTATGACTGAAGGCAGGTGAGTGGTGTAAGGGAATAAATGGGGATTGCATAACACATTGGATATTGACTCCAATACTCAAATAGTCTGTCAACAGTGAAAGTGTAAGCAAATCAACAGCACAGATGAGGAAATGCAGCCCATGAAATATTGAGGAAGAAGACCAGTGGAGAACAGACTAGCACCTCTAACCATACCCTGGAAAAGCAAATGACTAAGCACAGTGTCAAATAGCAGTACCATAGCAAAGCAACAAACTGGCTGCTCCTTACACAAGTAGGTGTTCACAACTCAAACATATATGAAATGGAATTAATATGTTACAGACATATGCCATGTCAGAGGCAACAAAGAGATACTGATGTATATGTGTGACCTTTATAGACCTAACAAGAACCTATCAGAAAGCAATTTCAATGCACATGCACACACCAATGACATGAAATAATAAATTGCATGAAATCTATGATTAATGCTATAAGAGCTGTCAGATTGCGCACTTGAAGTATAACAAATGACTTTGGGTAATATGTAAAACACGTATAACAGGAGCAAGGATGCAATGTAAGCAATAGCCAGCAAATTGTGTGTAAATGTCTTGCAAATTTATAATGGCCATGAGGCTGGCACAATTTGGCATTCTAGCAATGTAGCTGTATGATAATGGACAATAATGCAAAGGAAGGTTAATGTATAACTTGTGTATGTACAAGATATATGCTAAACCTACAAAGGGTGAAAGGAAGTTGAGACAACATAGGCCCACATCAAGGAGGGCATGCCAGCAAAGCTAAGTAAGCAAACAATAAAGCAGGACATTATGTAAGGGGACATATTGCAAATATGTGTGCACCACATGAGGTGGTGTTTAAGTCAACCCAAACTACATTGAAGGAAATGGCAAATGTCTGTTACATGGGAAGACTGCATTGCTGATGGCACTAAGCATGGCCATGTACAAATCACACACAGCAATGTGCAATCGTCTAATCACAAGAGACATACGTACACAAAACTAAGAATCAGTATCACATACACAGATATACTGTCATGCCAAATGTATAACAAAATGCGGAAAAAAACATCTGTGGTAATATATATATATATATATATATATATATATATATATATATATATATATATATACATATAGTTCCACTTCACAATATCGAATTACTAAAAACCCGAACTTCATATGGTTCCGACCTTATGATCGAGTTTTCAATAAATCAAAATTAGGAAGTGGAATAAAAAAAAGACCCAAACACATCATTTCTGCAGGGGGGCAAGCCCCCCTGCACCCTCCCTACTTAAATATACCATCTCTGTGATCGCACTATAGCAAGGAAATGGGAGATCTCCCAATCTGCACTTCGCATATAGCATGGAACGGGAGATTTCCCTTTTCCCACTGTAGCGTGATCTTGGAGTTGGTATAGGTTCATAGGTTCATAGGTTGGTACTTGGCTATCGGCCCTAGAACCTGTACAAGCCTAGCCATAACAATTCCCGGGCTATTTCTCCCCACAAAATTTACTTCCTACAATATTTAAGTAAGGAAGTGTGGGGGGTGCAGGGGGGGGTGTCCCCCCTGCAGATACAATGTGTTTGTTTTTTTTTTTATTCCACTTCCTAATTTCGAGTCACTGAAAACTTGATCATATGGTCTTGACCATATGAAGTTTGGGTTTTCAGTAATTCGATATTGTGAAGTGGAACTATACATATATATATATATATATATATATATATATATATATATATATATATATATATATATATATATATATATGTATAAATACAAAAGTCCGAAAGGACTTTTTCAAGTTTTTGGAAAGCTGAAAAAAGAATGCATCGAATGTACAATGAGCAAATGCACAGTAACGTTCGCTCATTGCAGATTCTTCATTTTGGTGTGAGGTGCACTATAGTGGGGATCGGGAAGTGGACCCTTTCCCCACTGTAGTGTGACCTCGGAGTTAGAATAATAAAGTAGGGGGTGTGGGGGGTGCAGGGGGGGCACAGCCCCCCTGCATTACGCTTTGTCTTTGAATTGAAATTTGAAAATCAGCGAATCTGGTTTTCGATTTGCTGATTTTTGACCATCGGTGCAAATCGGAATGACGATTTTCATCATTCCGGTTCACACAAAGGGCCAGTCGGTAGGTTGAGTTTCAACCTTTCAAAGGTAAACCATATATACACGTATATATATATATCTATCTCTATATATATCTATATATATATATATATATATATATATATATATATTTATGGGTCTACTTCATATGACCTAAATTTCATTTGACTGAAATTCATTTGACTGAGACCAAAACACTGAAAGTTCAAAAGACTGAAAACTCATTTGACTGAAACTCATAACAGTGACACATTAAAGTAAAAGGTTTATGCACTTTTCCCCACTGTATTGCGATACTGGAGTTAGCATATATAGTTAGGGGGTAGAGGGCACAGCCCCCACATTGTGGGTGTGGGGGGTGTACCCCCCGCATACGTTATATATTTTAAACCATACACATGGATATTTATAACTGCAATGAATTACTCTTTGCAGAAAACAATATTTTCCTAAACTATGTCCCCCACACACACCCTAACTATATATACTAACTCCAGGATTGCACTACAGTGGGGGAAAAAGGGTATATACCTTTTACTTTAATGTGTCAGTGTTATGAGTTTCAGTCAAATGAGTTTTCAGTCTTTTGAACTGTCAGTGTTTTGGTGTCAGTCAAATGAATTTCAGTCAAATGAAATTTCCATCATATCAGGTAGACCTATATATATATATATATATATATATATATATATATATATATATATAGATAGATATATATATATATATATATATATAGATATATATATATATGTCACCGACCATGGGTATGACTGAGCAAAGGGCAATCCTGTGAACAGCAATACAGTGCATTAACATGTATTCAATGAATGTTCACAGTCACAAGGTACAATGGCATTTCTGTATTGATCAGTATATGTGCAGTCATGTACGTAACTCAGTGCATATGTACACCAGTTGCCGAAATATGGGGATGTATGCGAATAAGTAATGCATGTGGAAATATAACAGTAGCCAAAGAAGGTATACTTGAATGTTTCTGTACTAAATCAGCAACTCCATGGTATATACATGAATGTTACAGTGGTGGTCAAGGCGTTACATAAAGAAAGACTGCCCTTATATAGCAACCACACTTAGATGATATAACATGGCACCATCATTGCCAGTACATGCCACATGGAAAGCAAGTATGTCATTATTACAGCAGAGCACACTGGTGTCATACAAAGTGCAGGGGCAAGGACATGTCCTGTTAGTGAACAGACATGACATTTCAATCATAACATACCCAGCTCTCTGTGTTATGTGTGAACTATGGAGAAAATATTTGGGAGTTGCTGTCAGTCCCACACTTTTATACAGCAGAAGTCTTGCATCTGTACCAGCATGCTAATCACACAAGCAACAGTGTATTGGGCATAACAACAATATGCTGTATTGCATGAATAGGAGTTCACAAACACACACACACACACACACACACACACACACACACACACACACACACACACACACACACACACACACACACACGTACCACACCTGTTCACATGGAGCAATTTATGCATCAAGTGCAGCAATTCATGGACATCAGCATGATTACTGCATGTGTAATGTGGTTATGTGTGTCATGGTCCAGGTGTTACATTATGCAAAATGTCACATGACATCTGCATTGCAGGGTCAGATTTATATGACATAAGCATGGCAGCAATATGCTAGTCATGCACAAGTGTGCCTATACAGTACAATTGTTTTTGTTTTTCTATATGGCAAACACCATGGTGGCAGCAGTACACAAGTGGATCACACAGAAAATACTTACAGTTCTGAGCACCCGCCCTGACGAGGATGAACATCACAAATGATCTTGCAAGCTATTTCCCCTGAATAAATCTTACATGGCCCATGCCATATCCTGGAAATAATTCCCCATCATGTCCCTCATATGTGTCTAAATGACATCACCAATAGCCAAAAAAATGCAGAAACAAAGGTGATGTATGACTGGAAATACTCTATATACCAACGAATGACCATAGTAAAAAATAAACAATCGGAATTAAAAACTGCAGACAATATGAACAAACTAAAAGACTTTAATGAAAGCAAAAACATTCAATTGCTACACTAAGTGCTATCATCCCATAAAATAAAAGGAAATTCATCAGAGTAACAGTAATCACCTTTGTTTCTACATTTATTTGGTTATTGGTTTGGTCTTTTTTGTTTCAGTTTCATTAGATTATTGATACTGTATGGGGTTAAGGTGATGTCGGCTGCCATTTTCTCAAAAAATGGGCCAGGATGATCGGCTGCAATTAGATGTCCTAGAAAGCCTGGATACAGTTATCAGAGCCTTGACATAGCTTTTGTAGTTAATGAACCAGCAGCTTGATGGACTCAACTCAGGAAATACTTGTATTAGTGAACCAAGTTTTGTGATGGGGGATACATGATCTGGTAACAATTCTGGTCCTAAATTTCATTCACAGTTGGATTTGCAGCATTTGAACCATCATGCTAGTGTGACAAACAGTTCAGCCAAGATGTAGCATTCTAGCAGGCTGGCTGGGTGGTTTAATAATTCTGTCATGTTTGGGCAGTCTGCCCAGTATGACACATATACAGATGTCACAGTAGTACAGTAACTCATAACTTTTGAGAACAAATGATAAAAATATCATAAACTTGAGGGTGAAAATTCATATTTTCATGAATGTATTAAACAGGGCATAGTTCCAAAAGGACTCAGATCATGGAAGTACCCTTCGGGGTTGGTGAAGGGATCCAATTTATATTTTGAAGTAATGAAACTTTTTGACAAACACAAATTTGAGTTAATGGAAATTCTTACGCGTCATAATCAGAAAAGTTTGGAACAGTTGGAACTGGAGAATAGAGGGTTGGATGAAAACATCTAAAAACTTGGTTTTGATTTGCATAAAGCGGACTATGATTCCTTATTTCACAGGGTTGAAAAGACACTGACTGAATTAAGAGCTAGGAAAGAGAAGAATTTTTTATGAGACAAATCTGATTATGTTAATAAAAAGACCTACCCTATACCCCCTAAACTTTTTAATGATGATTTTTGTCATGAGGTTAAACAGAGTGATAATGTGGTACCACCTGAGGCCCCTTTGGACCGCCCCTGCCAATGCAGAAGTCCAAGAGAACTCGGAATCAAAGGCGAGGGAATCAGTGAGTTTCAGGGATATCACCACAATTTCAGCATGAATTATCAGCCCCTGTATATGGTGAGGGGGGAAGTGAGGTGGCATTAATGACTCAGCCCGAACATTATTTTCAATTGGACAAATGACTTTAAAATAAATTATAACTTTAGTTCTGAGACTCTTACACATGATCATGCTTCTTTATTTACAAAGGGTCTTACTTTTGTCCCTTCTAGGCCTGGTAATTTGGTTCAAGCAATTGTGGACCTGAAAATGATCACTAGAAAATTAAATCTCAGCATGTTGTTTAATGATGAGAGTGTTAATCATGTTGATGTTGGTATATGTAGAAGACCTAGTGTTTTTAACCTGCCCCTCAATTCTAATATTGCATTATATGAAAAAAATGTGTGAATATGATTTGAGAAGGTTATTTAAACACCAAAAACAACAGGTGGTTAACAACTTTTCCAAGAAGGAATGGGACCTGCTTCTTGAAGTCAGTAATAACCATAAAATTAGATGCCTGAAGCCAGATAAGGGAGGGGGAATTGTTCTTATGGACAGAATAGATTAGGTTAGTAGAAGAGAAACTATTTTATTTTCTGATTTTATGAGGAAAGCAATAGGAACCAATTAAAAATTGAGTATGCAAAGATTGATGGGTTTTATATGATCTACTATTGGATGAAGTTCTTAATTTAAGTGAATATAATTTCATTAAAAATGACTTTCCATGAATCCCATCATTGTTTGGGATTCCTAAAATCCATAAAAATTTGAGTAACCCCCCATGTGACCGATTGTTGATGCAAATGGCTCTAAAACTTACAGTATAACTAAATTTATTGACAAGAAGTTAAAATATGCCTTGAACAATGAGGTATATATATATATAATATATATATATATATATATATATATATATATATATATATATATATTTGTGTATGTACTGAATAAACTAGACAATATGGCAGGAAGACTGTCATATAAGTTGTGTGTAAAAAAGGTGTAATATCTTGTGAATAAAAGTATAACCTAACCCCTGGAGTGCTTGTATACATTCTGCTTTCATATGTTGGTATAGTGTTGCATTCTATAGATAGTACTGTTGTATTAAGCAGTGTTACCCACACTGTTGAACACAGATAAAATGTGCAGGAAGTTCAGTATAACAATGTTGGAAGTCCCAAGAGGTCAGTCATATTGTACAATGGAGGGAGACTAAGACAGAAAACAGTGGAATGCTTCACAACAATTCCCTGAAAGCACAGTGTACTGTGATGTCGACTGTAATATTTTTACCGCACACAGCAGGGGTTGGAATCTCGGGAGTGGTAGTAAGTTGTATGCATAATCATACCTCACAACTGTACAGAAATGGTGAGAATGTTCAGATAGAAAGCTGTATGCATAATCAGACCCAGCAACTATACAGAATTTGCTAGAATGTTCAGATAGTAAGGTGTAAGCATAATCCTAACCATCAACTGTACAGACTGTAGCAGAATGTTCAGGTAGTAAGCTGTATACATAGTCATGCCCCTCAACTTTTCTGATCTGTCCAGCATGTCCAGATAAATGGCCCAAATCTGCTGCCCAGTAACCTGTTCTCCTGACAAATCAGTGTGATGATCCAAGAAATGTAGGCAGCTTTTACTGACATATAACTGAAAGTCATACCTGTACATAATCCGAGAATGTATATGAAAACAAACCTGTCATTGTAGAATCTCACTCAAAGTGTATGACAGCAATTCTCAAAATATTTCACATTAATAGCTGCATCTTGTCAAGCCTTGACCAGAGTGTGTGCAATAACAGATTGTTAAGTATGTGTACAACATCAACATGGAATCTGGACGTATGTGTAGGATTTGTCAGATAGTGATAACAAAGATTTTCTCCACAGCTATAACAGGTAAGAGGTGTAGACTGTAGGTAATATACTTGTCTACAAGCATGGAATCTGGGAGTATGTGTAGAAATCGTCAAGTAGTGTTAATGATATTCTCAACAGTTATAACAGGCAAGAGGTGTCAACTATACGTAAGACACAGTCCACGTATATACTAATCTACAAACATACCATTGTACAAAATAAGGACATTGGGTAGTGTAATAATAATAATGCAAGGGACAGATCAGTGCAGTGACTAAGAAAATTGTGAAAACTACAGGGATATATTAGTTGTTAATTGACCTCTCTCTCTCACCCCCTCCATATGTGCAACAATAACCTAATTACACACCTAAATGGGTACGTGTACACTCCAAGCTTTTGTTGGGACATATGCCTTATTGGTTTATAAATATTCACATTTGGTTCTATGCATATTCAATGTTAAAATACTCCCATATTGGTGGCCTGTTGCCATCAATGAAACCTGCATGCTGTTGTAATGGCCACTGTTGTCCCATATATGCATGTGTTCTGCTCGCTCTGCAACTGGTGTAAATCTGGTGTCTTGGGTTTATGGGAATACCTATGCATGTTTAACTAATCCTGAATGCTGTTGACTATTACTAACTGATATCTCTCTTAAAACTGCAACACCATAGCTCATATGGGAAGGTCCCAGTGGACCCACCTGGCCCACCTCAGCTGGCCATGGCACCGAGCACCAGCACATTTAGGGCCCAGCCTGGGACCTTCTCTTCCATTGGCCCTGCATCACCTTCGGGTGTAACCACGCAGGGGATGGGGTTCAACCCCCCCCCGGGAATGGGGGCAGAGAGGTACCTTTCACCCGCCGTCAGTTCCGGGCCGTGGTGCAGAGCGAGCTTGACAAGGCAACTTGAGACAAGTTACACCAGTTTGATGGCTGTGTGGCACAATTAGAGGGTGAGCCTGCCCCTCCTACACAGCCCCCAGCACAGCCACCTTTGGGGCTGTGATGGTGCAGTGGTAACTGCCCATGGGTGGGAACCTCAGTCCCACTGTTTCCATTTGGGGGCTCATGGGCTTGTGACTTCCAAAGACCCCTCCCCATCCAAGGTGTTTACCCCCACATGTGTCATATACCACCCCTGTGTGCGTCTTGTTTGTCTTGTCTGTTTACCTACCCAATCTACCTCCCCAAGTATGTCTACTACCCCTCCCCAACACCCCACTCTCACCTGAAAAAAAAAAAAAACAATCTGTTCCCACAAAAAAACTTGCCCCATACATAGCTGTTCATTTCGCACTTGTGTAATCCCATCTAATTGGCATCACAACAAATTATTGTTGTCCTCATCCCCACCCAGGGGTTTGAGTGTCCAAATCTACCTCCAGATTCAGTGTATATGCACAGTTGTTGCTGTAGAAGAAATGGGCAGCTATGGACCTTGCCTACACCCTTCTTGCACATCCCTGGCTATTTTCCCTACTGTCTTTCCCTCTTTCTGCCCCTTTTTTCACCACTTTCCTATCAACCCCTTTTTGTTTTCTTTTAAAGAGATTAGTGTGGGGGGTAAGCAGGAGTAAGCACTTTTAAGCAGCAGTAAGTGGGTTTAAGCCTGTTTGCGTGGCGGTAAGCTATGCCTACACAGGTTAAGTAATTTAGAAGCTAACTGAATATAAAAAAACTGTTACCAGAAGTTAGCAGTGCTTATCTCCGGGCAAACCCACACAAACCCACTTACAACTGCTTTAAAGTGCCTTAATCACTCTGTATCCAATGGCCCGTGTTCTGCCCGGCAACAAGATAAATAGCCTCTGCAAGGCTCGAACCCAGGACCCTGCACACCATAGACAAAGTGATTGACCACTAAGCCATCCCAGATATACATAACTCTGATGTTTTCACAAACAAATCATCCAGCCCAGTCATGCAACAGTACAACAAAATGTATACCAACATCTACATGTATGTGTATGTGTGTGTAAATATATTAATATCTAAACAGATACAACATATCTATATATATATATATATATATATATATATATATATATATATATATATATATATATATTTAGAAATATATACATATATATAAATACATATGAACATATATACATGCAAATGCCTACATCAACACACATATATGTCTACACCTAAATTTCTACATATACACAGCAAAGTACATATATGTACACAGATATATATCTATGTAGGTATATACGGACATAGTTTTTTTTATATATATATATATATATATATATATATATCTATATATATATATATATATATATATATATATTTAAGCATATATATATATATATATATATATATATATATATATATATATATATGTATATGTATGTATATATAGGTATATGT
This sequence comes from Protopterus annectens, assembly GCF_019279795.1. Taxonomy (NCBI): domain Eukaryota; kingdom Metazoa; phylum Chordata; order Ceratodontiformes; family Protopteridae; genus Protopterus; species Protopterus annectens. The sequence goes on from NC_056731.1 coordinate 1,762,788,474, forward strand.
GGCCATACATCTGTAGATAGCAATGGTAGATTAACAAAAACAAATATGTCCACACGCACCGTTAATGAGGCTGAGAGGCCCCAAACAATATACATCTTGTATGAATAGGCATATCCCCCCCACAACCAAACACGTCCGCCCTGCAATACACTACCAAGTGTTGCAGAGCCCATAACCAGGACCTTTCATGACATGGACACAAGATGTTAACAGCACTACATCCCACCTGTATAATGTCAGGCTGGTATTGGTAACATATCATGCAGTACAGTCTGGCTCCCATAGGAAATGTAAATGTGGAAGCTACCAACATCCCCAGGATACATATACACAGACACATACATGCAGATACAGATATTTATATATATATATATATATATATATATATATATATATATATATATATATATAGATATACATATATATATATATATATATATATATATATATATATATATATATATATATATATAGATACATGTGGCTACACATACACACGCAGAGATATGTACAGTAAGATACATATGTAGAAGGTGCACAAATATGGAACAGCCACTATGCCTACAGTTCACACCTGAACAACTGGACACTGTATGGGCCACCCATACAAATAACAATCATTGCCTGCAACATATACCCACAGAGAAGTCATAGGAAAAAACACCACACACAGGTTTGCAGAAATGGAAACCCTTTATTTGTGTACTATTACAGTTCTATATGCCATGTCATATAGCTGTTCAGACACTGACATCCATATAAACAGAGTAATGCAACTGTGAAACAGTTATACCAATATAGTAGTCTGGAAAGGTTCACAGCTGTTGCTGTCTAGGCCAAGCCCTTCAAATTGTTCAATAGTAAAGACAGACTGGGCCACAGGATACCAAACAATCAGCGGTATGTAATGCAGGTGTATAGTTCAGCAGCCTCTATCTACACTCTGTAAAAAAACACTAGGAGGTAAAGGCTTCAGTTGACCAAATGGGATGTGTTACATAACAAGGCATAACTGGCACAATCACAAGCACACTGACAAACAGAACAGTCTGTATGGCAGGAGACAGCAGGTCTGCATTAACCCAATTTATGTAAGTAATGTAAATATAGGTGAAGTATATGGTACTATACATCCAGATACCTTAAGGCAGCTCACCTCCTGATACCCCCACATTTTGTAACAGCCTAGGTCATTTATGGTGCACTCCCCCATAGACTCCATAATACAGGCCATATACCACTGTTACATACACTGACCTCTGGATTGCATAAGGGCACACATGTATTGTGTAGGTGAAGGCCACACATATAATGGCCCCAGCCCCACCATATGTGTGGGAGATACAACAGCGGTGGACTGATGGTAGCAATGGCAGTGTTATTTACTCACAGCCCCCTACAGAACAACCACACACAGCATGTCATATGTGCAAAGCTTGGTATGTAGGTGGAGGACAGAGGTTGGAACACAGGCCCATATATGGAAAACTGTTGCCATGCACTAAGCAAGTTGCTGGTATTACAGGATAGTCTGCAACACGCCCTTAGTCAGGGAATTAAGGTTAGAAACATAAATGGATGTAGCCATGTACTGATAGCACTCAACACACACTGCCAGTGAAATATCTGACACAGGACCTGTGTGGTGGACAGACAAAACATGATAGGCACACCTCTGGCCACCAAGAGGGTAGACTCACAGTTGAGAGCTATGCAGACAGACTGCATCCAAGGTAAACTAGTATGTACACACACACCCTGTAACACCAGTACTATACAAAGCATAACACAACTCTACTCACACCCTGTCTGTAGTTCTGGAACCTCCTATAAATTTGTAGCTGGCCTGAGTGTGCCGGTTCTCCTGTAAGAGTATTGCTACCTGCTGTCTGTAACACTGATGCCCGCACACAGGAAGGATGTCCATCACACAGGAAAGGTAAAGGGACCACGCCCACATGATGTAGGGATTTATAGTAGGTGATTGCCATGACAGTGGTAATTGGAAGTACTACACAGCAAAATGCATGCAGTTAGCAAGTGTAGGATACTGATTGGTGCAGAGGCCATCACCTGATCAAGTGCATCTCCTACTAAAGCCAGGCTGCAATCTACTCAAAGCAGCTCAATCCATTCACTGGAGAGAGAAGGGGAGAGAGAGAGAGAGAGAGATCAAAAGCAGAAGCAGAAGCAAAAGCAAAAGAGGGAAAAAAAAGGCAACTACAGCTCAGCAAACTAACAGCGGAAGATGCAGGCAATTAGGCAGCTGCCAGTCATAAAGACATCATTCCCACAACAGGTATGTGATGTATATGTACATGTATTAGAATATAGTACCTGGTCCATCATAATGGGATAGATGATGTGGAATGAGTTGCATGTGCCATCAGGTGTCGTTGTGATGATGTTCAACTGAACAACTGCTATGGACAATAGTGTCTGTCCCTGTGGGTAGGAGCCCATACCAGTTAACTGTGCAGGTGAGCACTGACAGCCAAGATGTAAGCCATCAAAGTGTGTGTTGTGCAATGGGAAGAATGTATATGACATGGCCAATAGCTGGTGGTGGAACTAATGCCATTATGATGGACATGTGGGAGCCACAACCCACCACTGGCATGATACTCAGGTGAATCTGTACTGTAACATGCCAGAATGCCATAGGTGTGTAATAGGGTTACCTGCAAACAGGTCCCACATATACCCCATTGTCAGGTTGTGTCCATATGTGGCACCTGTCTGTGTTGTAGCAAAGTAGAACAGTGCAGCTGTGTGCAGGAAGGTGTTGTGAGATTGTGGAGCTGATGTCTGAATGTACCCCACATATAAGTATGCAATGTGTACATATCTCACATACAATATATAAGGATATATATGTATATCAGCATGTATGTCCAGAAATATACATATACCCATGTGTAGACATATATATGTGCACATACATATAACATCACATATATCTACACATATATAGATATATACCTATATGCACATGTCTACATATGTACAAACACACACTCAAACATATATGTATGTAAAGACATGTCCCCTATATCACTACCACAGTGATGTGTGCTATGTGCAAGTCAGCAGCACACATAGCAATACACACAGATATCTACAGCTGGCAGTGTGTGCACCATGGATGGGTATGTCACATGTTAGTCCCTTCTTGGCACCACATTGCCCCTGTCTGTGAAGTATGCAATGGGAATATGGGGAAGTATGGCAGGTACACATGTGGAGCTGGTCAGGATTGGTAGGTATAGAGGACAGACTACAGGGGTGGTATGTGACACATGGTAGGCAAACACCATGGATGGTGTGTGTGGTCTGTAATGCATATGCCCCATGGTCCCCCAATAAGGCCACAATGGGAACAAGCCTCCCACCAACTGCCACACACAATAGCAGTCCATGTCCTGAAGGTGCTTGGTTTGGAGGCTGAGCAGGAGGAGCATGTTGGCCATGTGTATGCGTACTGGGTGCCTCAGACTGATGTAGCACATCCCCCCATGTGTCTGTGGAGCCCGGTATGGAACAGACCCTAGACCTGAGCTCAGGGGACAGGAACATGTTGGTGTGTGCCCTGAGGGGGCCAACATCCCCTGGGTGGTTCCACCTGATGGTACCACTGTAACAGTACATGAGGAGGCCCCAAGTTGGCACACACATGTGATGTGGCCAGGTATCATGGGCAGATGATTGTGGAGAGATGGATCAGCTGGCCAATAGAACATATACACGTTATTGTGTCACTGTTATAGAACATTTGTTAGTTGTAATAGTCTACACAATTCTGGTATATGTCCAACAGCATGGATAGATATCCCCAATAACACAGACTGTCAGATGTGCAGCAATCTCAGAGCAGCCATACCACTGGCATATATGTAACCATAGTGGCCCTAACAATGGCATGCAGGTGAATAGTCTGTATCAGGCCAGCAATGATAGTGTCCACACAGGGGACATGGCTACAATCACATAGCAGAAGGTGTGGTACAATACAAAATCTGCCCAAACGGTAGTTAAGCTGTAGCCATACCTAATGAGGTGTGTGTACAGTCTGCTGAAGCCGATATGATAGGGTGGTGAGAGATGTGTATTACGAACTGTGGTAACCTTGCTGTATGAGTTGCTCAGGCCTGTTTCCATCTTTATGTCTTTCAGGCAAGATGTCACATGGCAGGTTACCCATGTATTTAGTGGATGAAAATGAGGTCATCATCAACTACCTGGTACAGCACTACCAGGTGCTCTTTGGAAGGACAGCCCAGGAGCAGCAGGAGTGGACCGCCCTGTGGAGCAATCTAGTCTGCAGTGTCAAAGATGTCGGCCTGCATAACCGCAGTTATGAGCAGGTCTGGCATCATTGCAGTGACCTGCTTTGCAATGCCCATTGACTTGCTGCTGCAGTCCGGGGGAATCACCTCACCACAGGGGGGGCCATGACATCCATCCCCCCTGACATTGTGTGGAGGAGCTCCTGGCCAGCCTCGTGGCATCTGCCTGTCCAGAACATCAACAAACACTGGACCCATTAGTGGAGGTGGGTGTTACCCACACACCAGCCAGGTAGCATGCAAATGAGGACACAGGGCACATTAGTAGACCACTGTTGTGTAAATATCTGCAGTGGTACAGGTAGATCATGTATATCTGACATGTTACAGATATATTGTGTTGCTGCATTGTAGTGATAAACAGATGTTCAGATGTGGTAGTATTGTGGGAATATATAGTTGATGTATGGTAGTACTGCACCCAGCCTGTAGCAGTGTCAGAGGTGTTGCCACTGACATTGCATCTCTCACCCTCTTATGTAGGTCACTCTGGGATAACAACAAGGCAGCAGCCTGTAGCTGGTGAGTATGTCTTATGTAGATGCATGCCAACCCACCAGGCATGTAATGGTGATGATATATTATGTGCACACAAGTAACACACCTACCCTGAATGCATGCTGTACATGTGCATCTATTGTTGCTGTGAAATGCACAGTCTCACAGTGGCGACCATGATGGGGTATTGGAAGGGTATGTCACACACCTGCATGATTGCTAACATCCTGTCATTGCGGAATGTGTCCACAGGGAGTAACATACTGTTGGTAGACATGGCCTACAGTAGTGACATTTTCCTAACAACACCCATATACAGTGCAAGACCAGTGTATATACCTGTAGGACAATGCCAACTGCTTCATAGATACACTGTGGTATAAGGCATTACAGTAGTCCACATTATCAGTTGGGTCCAGGCTGCGACATGTTGTGTTCAGTGTATGGGACACTGCAAAGTGACACAAATGTGTAGGGCTTACCTGTCATGCATCTGCATAAAAGCTGAGGGGGGAGTCTCAGCATGACACACCAGTGCACTGCAGCAGGGATCCTAAGGATGGTAGGAATGGCTCTATCTGTATATAGTCAGGTTCAGGACCTGTGGTAGCCATAACCCTACCCACATTGCAATAGTAATGGCATTGTATGAACACCATGGGATGTGCACATGAGTAGACCTTGCAATCATGCAGAATATGGGGACATGTGTAGGGTATACTGAACATACACCGGCAAGTGCAGAAGGCCCATGCTGGTATACCCCTGGCATGAGCAGTGACTGCTATAGTACACACAACAAGAGGTGTGATAATCCATCATCATAAGGGTGTGCACACATATGCCCACATGGTGTGAATTCATTGTGGTCAGCAACTACACACCTAACACAATTTACAGGCACTGCATGTGAAAGTACAGGACATATGTCACATACTGGGTTTGTGTACCGCTAAGATATGCGGTGATGTGGACCCATGGCAGATCAAGGATATGTATGTAAAAGCAATAAAGGTGTGAACATCCCCCATAACCATGGTATGCACTGATGGTTGTCAGTGTAAGCATTTCTGCGGTGGCCATACATGGTATGTTGATGCTGACAGTTGTAAATCAGGCATCAGGCATTCACCAATGACAACAGTCCACATATCATCCCAGGTATTTTTGCTGAAACACACAGGGGCTGTGAGAAGTAAAGCTAATATAACTGTTACAGTGCTACACATTCTGCAATGGGTGGTACATCTGTGGGTTGTAGTGCACAGTAAATGGCAGGGTGCAGAACAGGTGCACAGCAATACTGTGTACATGGGTGCAGTGGTATCCAGGGGAAGAAGCATCACCTAGTGACACAGCACATGCATCACACACATGTATACTGTTGCTAGCATGGATTGACTATAGCTGTTCTGTACCATATGTTCTGCATGTTGGCAGATGGGTAATAGGAGGACTGTGTATACGATCATTTACAACCTCACCTGTATGTGTGTGCGTGTGTGTATGTGTGTGTGTGTGTGTGTGTGTGTGTGTGTGTGTGTGTGTGTGTGTGTGTGCATCCTGGGGGTTATTTAGTTTGCCTGCAGGGTCACTCTGCTGACGTGGTGAGAGGTAGATGCATATATGATGCGCGTGTGCATGTGTGTGTTTGGCCATGTATGCACATGTGTGATTATGGGGTGTTCATATGGCTGTACCCCCCCTTTAGGACCATGCAGTACATGGACTTGGACTGCCACATTACACACTAGGAATATCTGTCATGTGTGTAATCACAGGACAGCAAATAGTATAATATGGTCTGTAGCATGGAACAGGCATCCAGAGGGTAGGTAGATTCCAGGTACACACTTACTATCGCAGTCAGCAGAGAGGTCACCTACAACCCACATATGCAGCTCTACAAATAAATTGGGGAAGTAATAGTCAACACCAGGGAGTGCAACCAAATATTACAGGTGTCACAAGATGGGTTGCCAGAGAAGCATATCTGGCATGTACTGAGCATTACATACACATGACACACCATTGTGAGGTATTATGGATACAACATTGTAGCCCACACATATAGGGGCCATGCACTCATTTCTGGCCATACAGAGGGTGCAGACTGACTGACAGCAGTGAGGCCATGTAAATCCACTACACACTGGTCAGGCAGGTAAAGTAGCAACAGGCCTTGTATTGTGGCTGCTTGTGTGGGCATTTAGAGGACTGTGATGTTAATGAGTGGCATCAATGTGTGTATGTTAACAAGTGTGACGCAGGATGGGGTAACACATGGATATATATGTGGAACTGTGCATAAAGCCATGGACAGGTAGGTATTATGGAGGTGTGTGTGTGTGTGTGTGTGTGTGTGTGTGTGTGTGTGTGTGTGTGTGTGTGTGTACTGTTAGACAATGCTGTACAGGTTTTAAAGTGCATTTATTGTTTTTCCCCACAGGTGGTGAGGTGGTTCAGTGTCCCTCTTGCATGCAATCTGATATAGGTGTCCATACAGATACCGATGATGATGATGATAATAATGAGGAGGCACAGGTGGGGTTTTCAGGGGCCGACACTGCGTCTACGTTTGACATCCCCCTTTTAGCACACAGTTTCAGTGTCTTTAAACACCCCATCACCAGTGACCATAGCAGAGGGACAGCTGGCGTTCAGTAACAGTGCACAGGAAAGTGTGATAACCATGCCTACTGTGTCCAGTTGCAGCAGGCATAGCCGGATGTCTGGCAGGCAGCCACATAGGCAGATTTCCCAGGGTGCTTGTGGTAGGGCCACTGGACATCATGTCCCTAGCAGAGGCAACATAGCTGCTACCTACCAGCAGAAGCATGTTTCAGGCTGTAATGGCAGTGCAGGCATGTATTGAGCTTTACACCAGACAGGGCCTTAGGTTGCAGAGGGCTGCCCTAGCATCTGTAAGTGACATCCTCCATGAACAGTCAGGTGCCATCCGTGCTTCTATCGAGCAAGCGGATAGATGGCATGATGAGCTGATGGCCCTCATTGGCCGTGGCATGTCCGTGCTTCAACGTGTGGTGGGGATGTGGTGATGCCCACGTGGAAGTGGGCCAGCAACACCAACAGCTGGCAGTCAATGTTGATATTCTAGGACACCAAGGGGCTCCCATAGTGGCAGTAGCAGCCCCAGCAGTGTGGGGGTGTGCTGTCCACACCACAGCAGGCCACATGCACGTGGTCCTGGTCAGTCCCAGGAGGGACCTGGTACCAGCAGACAAATATCATCAGCAGATGAGAGTAGCACATCAATGCCTGTACCTGGACATGCCCACAGAACCCCTGGCAGGCACAGTCCACATGTCCATGGCTGGAGGCAATGAACTGCACACCCTGTCAGGTATGGTCTGCAGCTGTCCATAAACACCGGTGTAGGGCAGCCACATGGCAGAACTGTGTGCATGCATACCCACCCACACACTATGCAGACACACCTAGGGCAACCCCATACCTACACACACCACATCACCTCAGCCAGCTCCCCAGAGTACACCCCTCACCCACACACACATGGTGTTATCCAATTGTGAAAAACTTGCTGACGTAACAGCCTGCTTATTTATGATAGTATGCACCCACGTCCTACCTTTGACAATATTGTCAAGGGACAGATTTGTAGGGTCTCAAGACATTGTAGTGAGGATGTTAAATTTCAGGAAGATGTGGATAATTTTTAAAATAACTTGATACAGAGAGGATATAAATGAGATAGAATAGAACCTCTAATCAAATATAGTAAAATTAAACGCAATAGTACAGCCAAACCCTGGCTATACAAAGAGAATGGAGATATAATTAATAAACAGAAAACTCCATCAATCTGCAAAGAAAGAACTAATATGGTGCTTACTTATAGCAGCGATGTGGGCAATATATGTGAGATTATTAAATATCATTGGCAGGTACTACACACTGATCCCAAACTGAAAGAGATTTTAGACCCTACACCTAATTTTGTTTTTAGAAAAAATAGGAATTTGAAAGATTTACTTTGCAAAGAACCCAAAAATTGCTTAAAAGGTATTCCTAGTATTAATAAGAAGGGCACATATCCGTGTCATCATTGCAAAGCATGTCAGTATATTTTACAAAAACAAACATTTGTGCATCCAAGGACGGACAAACAGTATACATTTAGAGGTTATGCTGACTGTAGGACACATAATTTAGTATATATAGCAGTCTGTCAGAAATGTGAAGTATATTATGTGGGTAAAACTAATACCATGTTCAAGACAAGGATATTTCAGCATTTGTCAGATATTAAACATTGCAAAAACATAATGCATTGGCACAACATGTAAAAATGAATATGGATTATACATTTTTATTCATGGCAATACAGGTGATTACTCCTAATGTGAGGGGTGGTAATTTGTTTAATGATACGGAATGTGCTGAAACTAGATGGATTGTAAGATTAGGGGCAGATAAGCCACCAGGTATAAATGCTATTGTACCTTTAAAACCCATCCTCAAGAAAAGGAGGGCAAAATACTGAAAGCTGGTTGGTTGTTATGTATTTTAAATATGCATCTGTGGTGTTTTTTATTATCTGAAGAAGGGCAGGTAGCCTGAAAGCACTTATGGAAGATTTTATCTTTGGTTTTAATAAAAGTTTTGATCGGCTCTATGTGGAGTTCTCTGCCTTATTGTTGTTTCTTCTGGGACTGTGCTTGTGCTAGGCAGAGCAACCTTGGTGCAAATAGACTTTTGTTTGGTACATACATATATGTGCATATGTATCACTATCTGTATATGTGTAAACATATATTGTTCTGTATATGTATATATCTGGGTGTGTATATGTATATCTATTTACATATACATGCCCATCTGTATATGTCGATATGTATATGTGTAATCATATATATATATATATATATATATATATATATATATATATATATATATATATATATATATATAGATATCTGGATAATTATATGTACATAGATTTTCACTATATGCCCTGGACATGGAGTGTAGCCCTACCCCGACCCCTATAGTCCCAACTTCATAGTGCAAGGGGATGTCAGGTATGTATAGCAGGTATAGTAGGGGACTATTGCTACTGTAATTGGGATTGTCTTCATAGATATGATGTGTGTGGGAGGTCACATCTGCTTTTCATATGTGTGCCATTGGCTACTGACAGACATCCTAAGGACATCATAGTAAAGTACCACTGCTAGCACATAATGCCCCTGTGGACTGCAGCAGAGATGTTGGACAATATATGTGGACATTCTGACCACTCTGTACAGTCCAGGGGTATACACAGAACCTCTTAGTGCAAAACATGTGTACCATGCCTGACAATGTAGAGATTGACAGCCATGTAGATGGGTATAACACATAATGACTGGTATACATTTGCCACCATAGGTTATGCATTCACACACCCCCGTCTGGCCTGACACATAATAACCGCTGGTACAGGGGTGCCATGGCCACATACTACCCACTAGATATTGACATACATCTGTACAGCATCCCACTGCACTGTCTGACATACATGACTGTTAAGGGAGGCCTGGCAGCAGTACACCTGGCAAGTATCTGCACATGACATCTCACTGGGTAAGTATACTAAGCTGCTAGCCATGTAACAATGCACTGTGCAGTCTACAGGCAGACTGGCTCAACACTGACCTACATCTCCTATGGGGAAATGGCACATGTACCTGCATATATAGCAGGCTCTACCGGCATGTCACAGCACAGGGTAAGATATTCCTGTGTGAAAGTGCATAACCACAACCACTGTGAACTCAGCCACAGCCACATATGATAAGCTAGCATAATATTACAGTATACGGACTATCTGTTCGACACCATCCTCATATGTGCCACTCACAGACTAACCCTACATATACTGGGCTGCTACACAGTTTGGTCTGATGGCTGTCTGTGGTATGGGACATGTGTGTGTATGGCCATACAAACATGTAATCCACTATGGTAACATACAGTGGAGCAGCATGTAACATCAGATAGGATGGGACCTAGAACACTGACATCTACCACAGTCTGTACACAGGCTAAAGTACATATTAACAATATACACACTGTCAAGATTCACCATGAGTACACAGACCTCAGTATTCTACAAACATAAGCAGATTGTCCAGGTAATGTCATCAAATATAACCCTTACTGTACATAACATGTGTAGCAGTCTAATATCTCACTGGCTTGTTATCAGATATGATGACACTAATAGGTTCATAGGTTCATAGGTTCATACTAGGCTATCTGCCCTAGGGCATTTATAAGCCTAGCCAGAGAGTGTTTGGCTTTCGCCATCCAATTTAAATTAATTTTGCTATGCCCTTTTTCGAGGTTAGTATACTGTGCCTCTGTCTAACAGTGACACAGAAGTGATACCTGGGGTAAACCTACGATCTCCCATCCACTCATCAAGATTCCTCTTGAAGAGAGTCAATGAGGGACTCTGCCTAACCTGGACTGGGATTTTATTCCAGAGTGAAGGGAGCCTCTGGGTTATGAATCTGTCCCACCAGCATGTCCTATTTATTTCAGTGCTGAGGTTCAAGTCTCTCGAGCGTGTAGCTTGATGGGATTTGGATTTTTTGAGGTGCAGCATGTCCCTTAATTCCGGGTTGGACATGGCCTTATACGTCAGGCACAGGTCACCTCTGAGCAGGCAGTATGCCACTGAGTAGAGCTGGAGTTTCTTTAACCGGGCAGCATATGGCATCTGTTTGAGCCCTTTGATCCTCTTGGTGAGGTACTTTTGGGGTCTTTCCAGTTGCTGCAGGTGTTTGGTAAGGTACATCCCAAAAGGGGCATTGTACTCGATTATGGGCCTGATGAGGGATGAGTAAAGAGGCACTATGACCTCCCCTAATCTAGATGTGAATCCCTTCATGATTAGGTGGGCTATATAAAATGTTTTTCTAACCACTTTGGCCACGTGGTTGTCAAATGAGAGATTGCTATCAACTTGGGTCCCCAGGTCCCTAATTACTTCTTCTGTACTTAATGGATTACCACCTATGTGGTAATTAGTGGGCACTTTGTTTTTGCCAAAGGGGATGACTATACACTTTTTGTCGTTTATCTTGAGGCCATGGCTCTGGCACCAGTTGTCTGTTTCTATGAGGCCCTTTTGGAGGATGCTTGTGTCGGCTGGAGAGTCAATTATGGTGCCCAGTTTGCAGTCATCTGCGAACTTGGTCAGCCACAGTCATTCCGTGTTGGCCTGTACCTCCAAGAAATATATACCAAACAAGAGAGGTCCCAGGACTGAGCCTTGTGGGATGCCACTTGTAACTGGTTTGGAGTCTGACATGGTTCCAGCAATTCTAACCATGTGGGTTCTGTCCTTGAGCCAGTTTGCAACCCATCTAGTGACATAGGGGTTTATATTTAAGCTGGTGAGCTTATCTATAATGCCCGAGTGGGGTATTGTATCGAAGGCTTTTGCGAGGTCCAGATAGGCAGTGTGGACCACCTTCCCTTCGTCAATGGCCTTGGTGACTGTTTCAAAGAAGTCAACCAGGTTTAAGAGGCAGGATCTGCCCTTAACAAAGCCGAACTGGGTAGGATCCAGTGTCTGTAGGTCCCCAATATCTTTATTTATGAGGTCTATGATGATCCTTTCCATAGCTTTGCAGACCAAGCTAGTCAGGCTTATGGGGCAATAGTTTCCAGGGTCTGTTGAGGCACCACCTTTGTGGAGAGGGACCACTGTTGCTGTACGCCACTCTTGGGTACATATCCTGTAGTAAGGCTGAGATTGAACAGTAGTTTTATGTTTGGGTTTAGCTCTTCTTGGAGTTCATGTAGGACGCAGCCTGGGACACTGTCTGGTTCCATTGATGCTGTGTTTTTTGCTTTGGAGAGGGCGGCTCCCACCTGAGCATCTGAGATGTCAGGAGGGCAGCACTCTGCTGGGATAGATATTTGCCCTTTTGGTGGGGAGGGGGGGGGAGTTTGTGCTGAACCTGTCAGCTAGGATGTTGGCATTGTCTGTGGGATCAGTGTATTTTTTGTCATTTTGGACTAATTCTGAGCATATCTGGGAATTCCCACCCAGGTTCCTAACATAACTAAAGAAAGCCTTGTGATTATCCTTAATGTCCTGTGCAATTTTTCTCTCGAAGCTGGCCTTTGACGATTTTATGAGTGCCCTTAGTTTTTTGCTAATACTGATCAGAGATGCCTTCTCTTTTTGGGATTTTGCTCTATCATGTAGTAGCTTCCTCCTTCTATTGTATAGTTTGTTTATGGCTGGGGTCCACCAGACAGGTCGTCTGCCTTTGGAGGATTGGGTCTTGGTTTTATTTGGGATTGCATGATCCATGCATTCCTGAAGGTGTTCATAGAATGCATTTATAAAGGATTCTGCAGTCTGGGCCGTATTTTCCACAGGCCCGGGGGCTTTGAAGGATTCCACCTCGGTTTTGAGGAGTGTGAAATTTGCTTAAGAAAAGTTTTTCACTGTGGTTTTCTGGGCAGGGGGTGGGGTCGGGATGTGAATATCCAGTGAGATCAGTTTATGGTCTGATCTTACCAGTGAGGGATACACTTCTGGTCTGGAGCATAGAGTCCCCATGTTGGTGATGATCAGGTCCAGTATGTTTTCCCCTCTTGTGGGAGTGGTAACAAGTTGTTCCATAGCATTTGAGTTTATGAATTCTAGGAACCTTTGGGCAAGGGTGTTGGAGCTAGAGTAATGCTCCCAATCTATGTTTGGGTAGTTGAAGTCACCCAATATAATGGTGTTCGGAGAGACCTTCATATTTTCCAGTGTTCTCAGGAAGGCCGAGTGGGGTTCCTGGGTTTGGGAGGGTGGTCTGTAGCAGGCTATAAACTGGAAGGCAGTTTTACCCACTGTTAGTTGCACATGGATAGTCTCTGATGCTTCGTGCTTTGCCACCAACCTGGAGGTGTGGGTATCTTTGATGAATATCAATACTCCCCCTCCTTTTGTGGTTCGGTCCAAGTTTTGGGGCCAAAAAGCATGGTATGACATATAACCTGGTAGTGCTGGGGTGATCTCGGCAGTCCTGAACCAGGTTTCTGTTACTGCACAGATATCGATGTTCTCCATGCTAAGGAGAGTTTCTAGTGCGTGCATCTTGAGGTTTAGACTTCTGGGGTTGAGTAGCATTACTCTTAGTTTTTTATCCCTTGTGATACCTATGGATGTGGGTTTGTCTTTTGAGCCTTGCCTAAAAAGGGCACTATGGGGGTAGCAAGAGCCTTTGCCAATATCCGAAAGCCCAGGGGTGACAGGTGCAAGCCGTCCCTGGCAAAGCATCGTGGCTTGTCGTGCATATCATACCAAGCTGACAGGTATTGGATCCCCTTTGAATGACACCAATACTTAAGCCAATTGTTGAAATTGATCATCTTGTCTTCATATTGTGGCATCATTCTTGGTGAGGGTAAGATGCTACTCAAGGTCAGGGTCATACCAGCCTGTGCTACATGCTCAGAGAGCTCCTCTATGTCTCTTTTCATGTAGTCCAGGGAGGTACGTCTCAGATCATTCACACTAGCATGGACAATGACTGAGTCATATTTGTACTTGCCTTGGAGTGACCTGAGTGCTTGTGTTATGTGGCGGATCCTAGCACCAGACAGGCTGCTCACCGTGACCTTCTCCTTGTTCAGCCTGGTGAGCGGGACGTCAGTGTGCCTGATGATAGAGTCACCTATTACAAGTGTATCAGGTGTGTTGTTTAGCCTTAAGGGCTGTGACTGTTCGGCACACTGGCTTTGTGAGATATGTGTTGCATGTGTTTTGTTTTGGGGTAGCGGTTGCTTGGGTGTCTGCTTTGGAGGTCTCTGCTGCTTAGGCAGATCTTTATTTAGAGCCGCCGAGTATGTTTTTGTATTATTATGTGTTTGGTTTGTTGTTGTGGTAGGTCTATGTGAGACTGGAATTGTAGTGAGTGCGGTTTCCTTCTCCTCCTGACTGGTTATGCCAGTACTGAGTTGAGAGAGCTTAGCCTCCAGTTTGGCTATATGGTTGCATCTCTCACATGTGTTGGAATTTGTTGGGAGGAGGAGAGGGTTGTCTGTGTACATGAGGCAGTTGTAACATTGCCTCAAGATTCCCATATTCACCAGCTGGACCGGAGAGGAGATTGACAACTGACCTTTGGACATGCTAGAATAATATTGGGAATTCCTTTATAATTGAAAACAAGGGCCAATGGGGAGCGAGATGTAGTGCTTTTAATTTTAGTGCTGACTTATAATTGCTTTAGTGTGCAAGTGCCAGGTAACAAGTGCAATGTGTTACAGGTAACTTAAATGCAAAAACGACAAACAGTAACTTTCTTTCAAGCGAAGCAAGGAAATAAGTACAGTAAGCAATGCAGATATCACTAGGGATCCACAGAAGCGCTGAGAAGCCGCTGCTTTAGGTGGAATTAGCGCCCAGGAAATAACAAGCATACAAACAAAGCTAGATTCAGCAGGCCTGGATCTAGTCTATGCTACAGCAAACAAGGTGTACCAATTTCAGTAAGATACAGTTCAAATTGTCAGGCACTATAAACCTTTAACCAGAAATTCCCAGCTCAGAAGGGCAGAGTCCAGCCTCTCCTCCCACATGAGTGTAGACCACGAACCATCTTAATGTAAAATAACTGGCCTGAAGCCCAAGTGCTTAAACCAGAGCTAATACACTTTAAGAATAACAGACACTGAGCTCTCAGTCAGCAGTTCCCAACTTAGAAGGATGAAAGCTAGCTGTCCTGCCACCACAGTGCATGCCACAAACCTTCCTAATGTAGAACAACTGGTCTGAAGCCCAAGTGCTTAATCCAAAAGACTTAGAATGATAGCTACACTTTAACCAAGTTACTACCAAGCAGTAATAAATACAACTGAATACTTTAAATAATGCCTGGATTAGTGTTCAAGTTATACAAACAAAGCTAGATTCAGCAGGCCTGGATCTAGTCTATGCTACAGCATACAAGGTGTACCAATTTCAGTAAGAAGAAATTCAGATATGCATGCACTATAAGCCTTCAACCAGAAATTCCCAGCTCAGAAGGGCAGAGTCCAGCCTCTCCTCCCACAAGAGTGCAGACCACGAACCCTCTTAATGTAAAATAATTGGCCTGAAAGCCCAAGTGCTTAAACCAGAATTAATATACTTTTAGAATAACAGACACTAAGTCCTCAATCAGCAGTTCCCAACTTAGAAGGATGTAAGCTACCTGTTCTGCCACTACAGTGCAGACCACAAACCCTCTCAATGTAAAACAACTGGTCTGAAGCCCAAGTGTTTAAACTAAAAGGCTTAGAATGAGTTACACCAAGCAGTAATAAATACAAATGAGAACTTTTAAGATGATGCAAAAGCAAAATAAAGTAGGAAGAAACACAAGTACAGTAGAAGCAGAATTTTTTTTTTTTTTTTTTAGAAAAGTAGCAAAAGCAGTAGTAAATACAATTCTCATGCAGTGCAAGCTGGCACACTTGAATATGTAGCAATATTAGTCCACACACAGTTTGAAAAAATGTAATTAAATTAAAAAGGACTAAAAGCAAGTGCAGAAAGGGTTTATTAGGTAGAATGCGGTAAAAAGATGTCCTGGGGGAGTGTCTTAGATCAAATCTACAGTGGGGCGGGCACTGCAAAAGCCACCAAATTTAAACTACAACCAAGAATAGGGAGGGGGTGGGGAACAGTTTCAACACAGATGTAAGGAATGTGCAAATTATAAAAAAAATATATATACTGTTTTCTATATATTTGCAGAGCAGTAAGACACAGATATCAAGCAGACAATTTAGCTCTATAATACAGAATAACAGAAAATATACTCAGCGCTATAAACGTGAAGATAGTTCTGTAAGGCTGTCTCTCAAACTCACATATACACCTCTTAATGCATGACATATGTGCAAACATTGGCAGAGTTGTGGCTGGAAGCACATACACAGGACCAATATTGACATGTTGCTGTGATAACATCATACATTTACTGTTGTATCATGGTTTGTTGCAACATATGTCCTATGAGGGATATGAAGTCAGTAACTGTCATGACATTCACCATCTACAGACTGCAATCCTCACACTACCTTCTGCAGTTCAGATAGATGCTCTGTGGGTAACACATGACACCAAAGGCACAACACACTGCCCAGTCTGCAGATGACCCTACAGATGGGGATTCCTCATAAACATAGAACTGACATGGCAGGTATTGGAACATATAGGACAGCCATATCCACCCCCACACTGTTAAACCAACATTACTCCAAATGCAGTATAGCAGCACTTACAGTCTGTAGTCAGGTCAGGCACATCCCCCTCCTGTGTGTTGCCCTGTTTCCTCAGTGTACGTTGTTAGAGGTAAATTCCAATCCATCTGAGATGCTGTTTGCCAAACAACAGATCTAGTTCCTGGTCACAGTGAATGAAAAGGGCCAACACCAACATGATGTTCCTAGATATTGGAGTGTGTTTCCATGCAACTGGCTGTGGGAATGATAACACAGCTGTTCCACATGAAATCAGCTAGGGGAGGGCTGCAATTCTTGCAGATGCCATCAGCTGATCATGAGCATCACTTAAAATACACATGCTGCTGCCTAAGCAAAGCATGTGTAGGTATCCACATCCACCAGAGAGGGAGTGAGAGAGGCAGATAGGGGCAAAGACAAGTCATGGAGGGGTGGAAGAGTAAAACTTAAGCATGTTTGTGCCACACACCTACCAGCACAGGGTATCAAACCCCTAATGACTACATAGTGCTATCACAGTTCTATGCAGTTATTGGATGCACCACATGGGTTACCTGTTAAGGAGCCCACAGAACATATATGTGATGGTGAGAGACATCTGCAACAGGGATATGGTAGCTATAAGGTAGGTGACATACACGTGCCTGTCCACATGAACAGGTGCCAGCTTCAACACAGCCACACTCTCACAGGGACGCACAAACATAGACACACTTGGCAGGGCCAGGATTACAACTCATCAGTGGTCAGATTGCCACAACACATTACTGTGCAGGTATCCATGCACCACACAGGTCATATGGAGGTTGTATGGGCAAAAGGTATGGTGAGGTGTCTGACATCAGACAGCATGCTTCAGTATGCCAATGAGGGTTGTAGTGAGTGTGGATGTGATCATGCGCATCATGCATTAGACACACAAACACACAGGGTGCCAGTACTGACATGCATGGGTGCATTTCTGCATGGGTGTGTGATGGTCAACTGTGCCAGATGGCTATACAAGGCTAGGTGATGGGTATATCTTGGCATCAGGCCACATGACAATGGCCTACATTGTGGCTCAGGGCTGTAGTTTCTGCATTTGCCCACACAGGTGGGTATTGTATCCCCCATCCAGTCACCTGGGTGAATATTGTGTGTGGCCAATGCTGTGCATTGCTTGCCATGTAAGTGTTCCTTAGTCCATGACATGGATGGTGTCTGGGATGTGCACACCTCCCACATGCATGTACAGTGACATGTGGAACTGTACCTGAGGTGTTTGGCCCATGTTGTGAACACAGATTATCATCAGATGTGCCAGTCTTGCCCACCTGTGGTGGGAACTGGTAATGGGCAGCAGGTTTAGCCTGCACCTACCTTGATAGCATGCTAACAGCATTGCCTGGTGTCAGTGGCATTTGTTCATGCAGAGCATGTTGTCAGGCATGGTATGTCCTTTGTGGGTTACATTGATAGCACCACAGGTGTTGCAGGTGTCCATTGGGGAACATGGAGAAGGTGCACTGTCCGCATGTATTGCATATTGGACAGATGGACAGGGTGCCATGCCCTCTGTAGCCTACTGCAATCACTCCATAGTTACTATCAGTGGCCAATATGCAGTATACTACCCACATATTGGCTGTTGCCTAGGCATGTGTGTGTGTATAAGACATGGATTGAGAGTATGCTCTGGGTAATACTGGAGTTGCAAACTGTGATTGCCTGGCCTTGATGTCACATGTATGGGTATGGCTTTTCACCCCAGCCTCTCAGATATTTCACATCTGTTATCCCTGTATGGTGGACATTGCGATATATAGTAGGGCCACCATATATGAAATATGCAAAACCAGGTCCACATTGGGCACAGGTTTCACACACTCACACATAGCATACAAGTTACAAACACACACCTGTCATGTCTGGAATTAGAACCCCTACCTGACTAGTTTATTACACTATGCAGTTATAGTATGCGTCATGGAGATTACTGGAGTATTCCTTCCCCAAACGTATATTTCACAATGAATGACATCAGCAGGATTGCCAAAGTAGGGCATTTGCAATGTACTGAGTGTGACTGGCCTAAAATGCATTGCTCCCTACACAGACAGTAACACACACAAAGCATCTGCAACCAACATGTGTGGGTAGACAACTCCTAACAGAGGTCTATATCACACTACAGTATGGAGCTGTTATAGGACACACCATGGGGATTACTGGAGAATGCCTTCCCCAAAAGTGTATTTCACAATGAATGACATCAGCAGGATTGCCAAAGTAGGCCATTTTAAGCCATTTTTAATGTACTGAGTGTGACTAGCCTACAATGCATTGCTCCATACACAGACACTGAAACACACGCAAAACATCCAGAACTGCCATGGGTGGGCATGGAACCCTACCAGAGCTCTAAATCACACTACAGCAGTACACAGTTATGGCATGCACTACGGAGATTACTGGGCTGCAACCTTCCCAGAGGTGTGTTTCTAGGTGGATGACATCAGCAACCTTGCCAAAGTTGAGCATATGAATTGTAGGGAGTGTGAGTACCCTAAAAAGCATTGTTCACTACACAGATAGACACACACACCCTTGGCATGTCTGGGATTAGAACACCTACCTAACTACTTTATCACACTACAGTAATATGCAGTTACAGGATGCACTATGGAGATTACTGGGCTACAACCTTCCCAATGGTGTATTTTAGGTGGATGACATCAAAGCATATGAATTGTAGGGAGTGTGACTACCCTAAAAAACATTGCCCTCTACACAGACAGACACACACGTGCCACATCTGCGATTAGAACACCTACCTAACTACTTTATCACACTACAGTAGTACACAGTTACAGGAGGTGCTACAGAGACTACTGGGCTACAACCTTCCCAGAGGTGTATTTCTAGGTGGATGACATCAGCAGCCTTGCCAAAGTTGAACATATCAATTGTAGGGAGTGTGACTACCCTAAAAAGCCTTGCTCTCAACACAGTCAGACAGACACACACACACAGTTGCCATGTCTGGGATTAGACCTCCTACCTAACTAGTTTTTCACACTACAGCAGTACACAGTTATGAGACACACCATGGAGATTACTGGGCAACAGCTCTCCAAAGGTATATTTCACAGTGGATGACCTCAGCAGGCTTGTCATAGTAAACCTATGGGGAGGGCAGTGTGTGTGCATGGGCCATAACCCATTCATCTAGGGGTTGACATGCCACATGCGGGCCCACACAGTGTCATATTTCACAGGTACATGTATACAGCTGCTAGATGACTACTTCCTTGTACAGTCATATTGTACAGCTGGCATGTGCACCACATAGTTTGTAATGCTGACAGATACTGGTGGCTAGTATCTGCAGTGAGTGACATCTGAACCTCATGTGTTTGGGCCCTTTGGCCAGGCCTGGATGGCTCCCTGTCACATTCACCCTCTTCCACACATCTATGTACGTCTACCTTTGGCTTATTATAATGTGTTGTCCTTACATATATGTCTTTATTCCTATCCACTGTGTGTGCAAGGCATGAGTGGTGCACACTGATGAGTGTCTGCACTAACAACTGCGACTGCCAGATATGTCTTGTCCACTGGTGTTTGCAGACATGGCCTTCATGTGTTTAAGTGTGTGAGCATGCCCAGTATGACCTTTCAGTATGTTGTTGATTGACATTGCCTTAATTTCTCTGTGTGTGTGAGCATGCCCAGTATGGCCATTTGTATTGAATGTGTGGATCGAGTCCAGGTACTTTGTACTGCAGTGTTGACCTTTGTGTCTCTGGAAGGTATCCATCAATCATTTGGCATTGACTGTTACTACATTTCTGCATATCAGGGGGGCACACCTGACTATTTCTACATTTCAACACAGGAGTGGGGGGCACACCTGACTGTTACTACATTTCTACATAGGCTGGGGGGACACATCTGACTATTTCTACATTTCTATGCAGGAATGGGGGAGGCACATCTGACTGTTACTACATGTCTATGTAGGGTGGGGGGTTACCTGACTATTTCAACATTTCTACACAGGATTGGTGGGGCACACCTGACTGTTACTAAATGTCTACGTAGGATGGGGGGCACACCTGACACTTGTACACATTTGCTAGGACTGTACTGGTATGTCGGCTACTCCATTTAATTCTGTAGGCTTGCCTATCATGCTGACTACAGGTATGGCAGTGTACTACAGAGCTTAGCTTTTAATTACCTACATATTAATTTTTGACTTCCTACCCTTCAGAACCGACATCCCACTGCCTGACCTTCTGTAGTCTGTCTGTGCAGGCCTGAGGTGGGTTACCCATAGGCCCCATTCAGAGGCCATAGCATAGCCTTTGTTTGTGTTTGTCTATTCCTGTCCTGCTGGCTGTGACTGTTGTTGGGTATGTGAAACCCCCTGCCTGGCATGTGTGAGTCACTTACCTTGTGGGTGTCCCAGTATTGAGGGTGGTGCTGCAGGGCTGCCTATGTCAGATTCACATAGTACACTCCCTACACATGGTTAAGCACAGGTAGTGTAATGTTTGTCATCCCTTTTACTGTATGTGAGAGTCACAGAGAGGTGTTATTCTTTGGGTCCCTCTTGTGTTAGTGTATGTGCTATGTGTTACCTCTTTGCCAAGGCCAGGGCATACTGGACACACCTCCTTCTGCCTACTGGGGCAGGCTCAGGTTGTCCCTCCTCTGAGTCACTCTGTGCTTGTGCAGACCTTGGCAATGGTGGGGGGTTGGGTGGCCCTGCCCCATTCTGTTCCTGCTGCAGCTGTTTCCACAGGATCACATTGTGTAGCATGGCACATACAAGGACAACTCGGGTTCTTGTAGCTGGTGAGTACTGGAAGGCTGCACCGGATGTGTCCAGGCACTGAAAACATCACTTGAGCATCCCAAACACATGCTCTACTATAATTCTGGTCTGTGCATGTGCCTCATTTTGGAGTTCTTGTTTGGGTGTGTGTGCATTTATGATAGGTGTCATCAGCCACAGCTCCAGTGCGTATCCAGCATCCCCCACTAGGTGACCGTCAGAGATGTCCCCATTGGGAAATCTCTGGTACAGCTGTGTCAGATGCCAGATGTGGGAATCATGATAGCTTCCAGGGTAGCCAGCACACACATTCATTATTATGCCCTGGACATTGCACCTGACCTGGCAGCTGATGGAGGGGAAGCCCTTGCGGTTGATGTAGACACTACCCTGCTCACTGGGTGGTGCTTTGATGTATATGTGCATGCAGTCTATAGCACCCACTACCTCAGGGTATTCTGCTATTTGGTGGAACAGTTGCATATTGCTGGCCAACGCCTCATGGGTGTTGAGGAAATATACGTGCTCACAGACGTGCTGACATGGCATTCAGGAAATGGTGGTGTACTCTGGATGCTGATGCCTGGGAAATCCCCATCATATCCCCAGTTGAACTTTGAAAGGTACCTGTAGCTAGTAATCATAGGCCTACACATACCTTGGTATCCCCTGGGATGGGTTCCCCTCTAGTAGTTCTGTGTGTGAGGTGTGGCCGGCACAGCTCAACAATTTGCTGTAGGAGGTCCCTGTCCACCCTATAGCACTCCACTATCTCCAGCTCATGTAGCCCCTGGTAGGTTACCCTGGGTCTGTACACTCTTCTCCGTCTCCTCACTGTGGGTTGGTCAGCAGCATTCACATCCTCACCACCCTCAGCATCTTCCACAAGTTGTATGATAACTATTGCAGACTTGATCATTTTGCAGTTGTGAGTGTTAAAAGTACCCTGCTTGTTTACACTGGTGGTGTAGAGTGTGGGAAAATAAGACCAGAAGGTGTTTGCATAGTTTATAGTAGTGTTCTGAGCTGGGCTGGGCTGCTGCTTGTGTAATTGGCTGATTCTGATACATTTCACCTGCCAGCTAAGCTAGTTCTCCTTGATTACCCTTCCTACTGCTGTTTTCCCTTCCCATTGCCTTCCTGTTTAAGCCCATGTGTGCGCCGCACAAACAGAGTGCTCAAATGTGCACACTGCTGCTATTTCCTGGTTTAACTTCTTTTTTCTTCCTGTAAAACCTGGTGCACAGTGCGCACACCTGCTTAGGCTTTGTGAAGAGTGCTAATCAGGTTTAGACACACCCCCTAGCTTAGCTGTGCTAAGCTAGGAGCAAACCCAAGCCACAGGGCTCCAATCCACTTACAGTATGCCTGACACACACCCCCATGATGTCACCTAACTCCTAGGCTTGCACCAGGCTAATCCTACTCTTACACTGTTGGGACCTGACTCACATGCTGGGGAAAAATGGTATTCACTATCCTTCCCCTCATTTGCATAGGATCGCCTGCTAATTCATAGTTACATGTCTCACACTGAGCCTCCCCCCCTTAGCAACCACTACTCATTGGCCATGTTGTCTTCTTCCTGCCATTGACTTGCATGGCAGAATACTGATTTTTAGTTAGAATGCTTACTTTAGGCTCATTTTGTTATTTCCCCCCTATCCAGTTTGCACGCCGCTGCCCTGTGCTTAAACAACCGAGATCGGCTAAAAAAACTAAAAGTTGTTTTTTGTATTTTTTTTTATGTTTGCAATGCCAATGGCCTTATACTTGGTCATTGGCATGCTTACTGCATGATATGCAGCTTTTATTTGGAGCTATCATAGCTCCATTTTGAATTTTGCAGAAATGTACTCGGTTACAAACCAAGTACATTTCTGCAGATAGCACTAGTCCTGCACGGACGGTTGTAAGCTTTCTGGATTGCAAAATCACCTAATTTCTCTTGCAAATGGGGTGATTTGCATAAAAGGGCTTTGTCCATGCAGAATTAGTGCAGGAGTGCACATGCATGCCCCTGCAGGCTGTTCCTGGATCGCACGGCAGACATATTGCCTGCTTGAGCTCCTGTACCAATCTTGCATGCCGTGCAAGCTTTCGAGAATCTGGGGGCTTTTTTCTGTCATACCACATAATATTAGTTTGGAGTGGTTTATGCTTTTTTTAACCATGTATACTAGCTTGGATGATAATTACTGAAATGTGTTAGCACTTTGATGGAAATTGTTTTGACCACTAACTTTATATGGCTTGAACTATATATAAACAGGTACAGGGAGTAGCAGTGGGGGCCTCATGTGCCTCCATTTTTGCAAATATTATTTTGGCCTTCTGGGAGCATACTTTTGTATTTAATAGCCCCTTTGCAGATTGTTGGAATGTTTATGGGTGCTATTTAGATGATATCATTATTATTTGGCATGATACAGAAGCTAGGCTAGAGTTTTTTTTTACATATATTAAAAATACTAGTGAATTTCTAGTTTTTACCATGACTAAATCATCTGAGGTAATTAATTACCATGATGTCCAATTAAAAGTTGATTTTGTTAAAATTGTTTCACATCGATTCTTTATAGGAAACCTACGTACTTTAATTCCCTGTTGTATTTTCAAAGTTTGCACCCATACCATCAGAAAAAAGTCATTGTTAAAAGGCAACTGGTGCAGTATGCATGGATAGCATCGGAGGAGAAATGTTTTCATGAAGAATGGTTAGTTTTCAAAGATTTGCTTTTCAATAGAGGTTATCCCCTTACCCTCTTGGAAGATATTTTACAGGAAGTGAAAAACAAAAGGGATACATTGATCTATAAACCCCTTTTGGGTTAAGACACTATAACCTCAGGTACTGGTAAGGATACTAAGTTTAATAATGGGTGCATCTTAACTTATAGTCAACAGGGTAAACTAGTTAAAGAAGTACTGACAGTCAATTGGAGAATTTTGGAAATGGGAGGTGC
This sequence comes from Protopterus annectens, assembly GCF_019279795.1. Taxonomy (NCBI): domain Eukaryota; kingdom Metazoa; phylum Chordata; order Ceratodontiformes; family Protopteridae; genus Protopterus; species Protopterus annectens. Next base: position 1,762,813,382 of record NC_056731.1, read on the forward strand.
GAACATGTGTAAGTTGAGACCACATCTGACTATTATTTACAGATGAGATAGAATATCAAAAAATTACTTTGAACAATACCATGGTTTTGATTCTAACACCAACAAAAATTCTAAGATGATGAAATATGGTAGATGTTTGAGTTCCCCTTTATTTATGAAGGTGAATTCCTCAATGTCATTGGGTATGGGAAAATAAACACTGGGATTCAGCAAGCTCTACATGGCATGCAGGAATAGTACAAGAGCTGCTGCACACAATATGGCCTATGAACGATCCAGGAATGAGCTCCCAGGACGTGCACGAGTGCTCCTACACCATCCCTGCATGGACACAGCTTCTGTATACTAATTACCCCATTTGCAGGTGAAAACCATGCAAATGAGGTGAATTACCGATCCAGGAAGCAGGCAGGCATCTGTGCATGAATAGTGTAACCTACAAAAAATGTATTCGGCTACTAACCGAATACATTTCTGCAAATTACAAAACGGAGGCATGCCAGCTCCAAAGGAAGCATGTATTCAATGTAGGAGGCATTGCAAAGGCCAAATATATGGCCATTAGCATGAGAAATAGTTGCAAAATTATAAAAAGTAACTTTTCATTTTTTTGGCTGATTTTGGCCATTTAAGCATAGGGCAGCGGTGCGCAGACGGGATCAGCCCGAAAATAAGAAAAAAAGTTGGAAATAAGCTTTTAAACCAAAATCAGCATTCTGCCATAATAGTCGATGGCATGCATAAGACAAGATCAGCCCGAAAATAAGAAAAAAAGTTGGAAATAAGCTTTTAAACCAAAATCAGCATTCTGCCATAATAGTCGATGGCATGCATAAGACAACAATACTATGGAATAGTGGTTGCTAAGGGGGAAGGCTGAGTGTCAGTTTTATGCAAATGAGGGTATTCATACTGAATCACAGATTTCCCCTCAGTGTTAGCTTGCACCCAACCATGTAGGTGCAGCAACACCATGGTATAAGCATAAGAGGTAGATGGCCTCATAAGGGAGAGTGTCATGCATGCTATAAGCTTATTGGAGCTCTGTGGTCCATGTTTGCCCTTAGCTAAGGACAGCTAAGGAAGAGGGTGACTCATAGTGTTTACATTGCCTAAATAGGTGTGTGTGCCATGCACCACGTTTTAAACAAAAAAAAAAAACAAAGGAAATAGCAGCTCTGTTCACATCTGAGCACTGGGTATGTGTGGCATGCCTTGGAGCTTAAACGGGAAGGCAATGGAAAGGGAAAACAGCAGTAGGAAGGCAATCAAGGAGAACTAGAATAGCTGGCAGGTGAAATGTATCAGAATCAGCCAATTACACAGGCAGCAACCCAGCCCAGCCCAGTACACTACTATAAACTATGCAAACACTTTCACTTTCGTTTTTCCCACAAACTCTACAGTACCAGTGTACACGTGGGGAAATTTTACCTGACAAAACTAACAAAATGATAGGGGCTGCTGTCACTCTCATACATCAATATGTGGAATAGGCTGAGGGTGGTAAGGATGAGAATGCTGATGAACAACCCACAGTGAGGAGAAGCAGAAGAATGTACAGACCCAGGGTACCCTACCAGAGGCTACATGAGCTGGAGATAGTGGAGCACTATAGGGTGGACAGGGACATCCTACAGCAAATTGTTGAGCTATACCAGCTACGCCTCACACACAGAACCAACAGAAGGGAACCCATCCCAGTGAATACCAAGGTATGCGTAGGCTTAAGAATACTAGCCAGAGGTACCTTCCAAAGGCCAACTGGGGATATCATGGTGATCTCACAGGCATCAGCAACCAGGGTACTCCACCAGTTCCTGGATGCCATGACAGCACATGCCGGTGAGCACATATATTTCCACAACACCTATGAGGTGTTGGCCAGCAATATGCGTCTCTTCCACCAAATAGCAAAATACCCTGAGGTAGTGGATGCTATAGACTGCATGCACATACACATCAAAGCAACACCTGGTGAGCAGGGTAGGGTCTACACAAATCGCAAGGGGTCCCCTCCATCAACTGCCAGGTCGTGTGTGATGCCCAGGGCATTATAATGAATGTGTGTGCTGGCAGCCCTTGAAGCTATCATGCCTCCCACATCTGCCATATGACACAGCTGTACCAGAGATTTGCCAGGGGGACATCCCATATGGCGACCTAGTGGGGGATGCTGGTTATGCACTGGAGCCGTGGCTGATGACATCCATCAGAAATGCACACACACACGAACAAGAACTCCATAATGAGGCACACGCACAAATCAGAATCATAACAGAGCATGTGTTTGGGATGCTCAAGTCATGGATCTGCTGCCTGGACATATCCAGTGGAGCCTTGCAATACTCTCCAGCTACATGTATACAAATTTCCATTGTATGTGCCATGCTATGCAATATGATCCTGCAGAAACAGCTGCAGCAGGAACAGCATGGGGCAGGGTCAAACAGCCCCCCCACCATTGCTAAGACCAGTGCAGACACAGAGTGACTCTGAGGAGGAACAACCCGAGCCTGCCCATGTAGGCAGAAAGAGGCGTGCCCAGTATGCCCAGGCTTTGGCAAAGAGGCAACACATAGCACATACACTGACATGGTAGGAATCCAGGGAATGACACCTCCCTCTGACTTGCACATACAGTAAAAGGGATGCCAAACATGAGACTACCTGTGCTTTACCATGTATAGGGAGTGTACTATGTGCATCCAACATAGTCAGCCCTCCAGCACCATCCTCAATACTGGCACAGCCACAAGATAAGTCACTCTCCCTATCAATTGCTGAATGGAGTAGTATGTTCTGCTAGTTGTAGCTGTGGTATGGATGTAAGCATGCAAGGGAATCGGGTGGCTGAATGGGATGGCAGTAGATAGTGGATACCTATATGGGCAGCATGAAATCCATAACAAATACTGGTGTCAATAAAGTAGGCAGTACTAGACAAGGTGACAAATCCCACTGCGGTACATGTGATGTTCGAAATGTGTGTCCATAGAACACACACATGCATGTCAGTGAGGCTCACATATCCAACAACAGCCTCAGCCAGCAGGACAGGTGTAGATGACCATAAAGAAAGGCTATGCTAAGCCCTCCAATTGATGGCAATGGAGAACAGCCCCCCTCCAGACCTACACAGACAGACTGCAACAGGTCAGGAAGTTATATGTTAGTTCGGAAGGGTAAGAAGTCTAAAACTGAAATGTAGGACATTAAAACCTAAGATCTGTACTCTACTGATATGCCTCTAGTCTGCATAATAGGTCAGAATACAAAATGAAATGGAAGCCAGCAGAGTACCTTAAATACCAGTACAGTCATAGCAAATGTTTACAGTTGTCAGGTGTGCCCCCCCCCCCTGCAACAATCCTATGTAAAAATGCAGTAACTTGTACATGTGGGTTTAATAACAGTGGAGCACAGATTACCTGAGCTGGCCAATTTACAGGATAGATTGCTGCATGTGTACAATATGTAGGGCTCTGTGTGTTTGGTTGTTGTGTGTTGTATGTTGTGCAGAAATGGTCAGCATGTAGGCATGGAGATTTGTGTCCTGGTGGCATATGGCCAGTACTGTCGATGACAGGGCCATGTTCTGACAACTGCAGTGCCAACCACAATGCATCCCAGCAAGACCCAATTCAGCAGTCATCCATACTCATTGTTCAGATGTCAATATCTGTCACCATCTGAAAGATGGGCATGCCATGAATGTGGGCCCAGACATACACACAGTACACAGGTGGAAGTACCCTAGACAGAGTACATAAAATTTAACTGTCAACTGCACACACCTTTGGAATTGTACATACAGGTTAGCAGCACATTAGTTGTCTGTGTAGTATGAAATACTGATGTAGTCTGGCCAAACACTGGCAGACCACAAAAGGCACAATTATAAAGTAATGAGAGACTGCCTATGTCCCCGCACAAGGCAGCATAAGGGGAATGTCCCAGGTATATCTGTGAGTCAGCTACAAGAAGCTTCTATATCACACATGCACTCAGCTCACCCCACCATCTGCCACAGGTTTATCACAGGTCATATCCCTGCTGTTGGGAATGAGTAGAGTATGACTCCCACTTCTGCATGGGAATACCCACAGAATGCAGCATGATGAAGAGGTGTCCCATGCAGGTGTCTCTCTAGCTGTAAGCAGCACCCTGCCAGCATCCAGAACAATGGATTAATATGGACAGAAACTATTGCCATTGACACCTTGCACACTTACCCTGTCACCCCAGGGGAATCCAGTGGCTCACAGCCTGGGACTGTAGGAGTGACAGAATGCACTGGCCTGCTGCAGATGGCATGCATCACTACCAAATGCGGTACAGTCCTCTGTCAAAGGCCTGTGCCTCACACGTACTGCCAATGCATGTTATCTCATGGGGTCCCAACTAACAACATAACATAAAGAACACAAATGCAAGGCCATGTCAACAAATCCCAGTAGCATGCCCACCATGTCCTAAGGCTTGAACTGTGGACCAACCCCTAAATACCACTGGGATGAAGGCACAACTATAGGGATACTTCTCAGATATCGCTCGCATAATGTTAGGAAGAGGATAGAATAAGAGAGTGGGGGGGGGTAGAAGCATGGATGGCATGGAGTGTGTGAAGTTTGAAACTATGATAAATGCCCATACTACCCCTACCTGCAAACCCAGTAATGGGTGGCTACAAACCTGCTGGTAAACAACAATGTGAAGGGGGAACTGACCAGATATATGAGCCCTGCCTCTGTGTAACCTGGGTGAATTTGTACAGCTGAGAGGTATGGCCACAGCAGGATATGGCCATTCTGTTATGTCAATAGATGTGTAAGCAGGAAATCCTCAGCCACCACAGTATTAAGGTGCTGGACCATTTACACAGACCCATCAGCAAGTGTCTGCAGCTCTCTCTCCAGAATGGCATGGGTGTGCAAGAATATGTAGACTGCAGACCACAATACTGGACACAGCTTCAGTCATCTTGTATTTCCCAGGAAATAACCGTGAGCAAATAAGTATATCTGTCAGTAATTGATGACATAATACATCCCAGTGTAAAACAGTACATATGTCTGAATATCTCTGCTAACACCAACCATTTAACACAAGCAGCACAGACACAATAGTTACAGTATCCCACTATCTTTCGCCCATTGTGACTCTATAGTGTCAACCTATTTATAGATATCCTGCAGAAACAGGTTGCTAGTTGTAGGTGTAGAACACAAAATCCTGCACTGGAGTACAACCTACCCGGAGTTGCTTCACACACTCAATACAGAAGGTCAAAATGGGCATGGTCCTACACTTAGAGAAATAAAGTCAATGTCTGACAACAACAGTGGACTATACATATCTGTCAGTCGCAGCTGTCTTTGCACACACACCACACTGCAAACCATTCATGCTTTGCACACACATTGGATAGGAATACTCACACATATCCAAGGCCAACACACTATAATAGATCAAACATACACACACACAGAGATGTGGGAAAGAGAGAGGCAGACAGTGGCAAAGATATTGCCATCATGAGGCCTGTCCCACCCACCACACATCCAATTGGCCAATATCACATGATGTGCTGATGTCAATCACGTTAGACATTTGCTTTTGGTAGCTCTCAGCCCTATAGTTTCTGTGGTGCTTGTGATAACTGTGTAACATGATAGTACAAATCAGTATTCATCTAGCATTTGTATACCCAGTCCTGTCAAATGTAAAGTTGTGTATGACTAAGTGTTGTGTGTGTTTCCAGAGGAATGGTTTCTGGCCCATTCACACACACTGCACTTCCTATTGCCCATGTTAGCACTTATGCTGATGTCAGTCACTTTGAAATAACCCTCTGGCCAATTCTCAGCCCCAAAAGCTCCATGGTGTTTGTCATAACTGCACAATGCTATAGCTTAACATACTAGTTAGGTAGGACTTCTAATCCCAGACATGGCAACTGTGAAATGGTGTGTGTGTGTGTGTGTGTGTGTAGATATTAATGATTTTGAGGTCATTCACAGTCACTACACCTCCCATTGCCCTACTTTAGCAAGCCTGCTGATGTCAGTCACCTTGAAATACCCCTTTGAAGAAGGACCAGCCCTATAAGCTCCATTGTGCATGCAATAAGTGCATAATGCTATAGTGTAACATATTAGTTAGGTAAAGGTTCTAATCCCAGTCATGGCAATTGGGAAACTCTGTGTGTAGAGATTAATTGTTTTGAAGCCATTCACAGTCACTGCACCTCCCATTGCCCTACTTTAGCAAGCCTGCTGATGACAGCCACCTTGAAATACCCCTTTGGATATAATCTAGCCCTCTAAGCTCCATGCCATGTGCCATAATTGTGAAACAATATAGTAGCACTAACTGCACATGTATGGGTTTGAATCTCATCTGTGGCAAGTGTTTATGTGTGTACCGCAAAGATTTTGGCCCCATTTACACCCAGTACACATCTAAGAGCCGGACTTTAGCAATCCTGCAGCTATCATCCACATTAGAAGTACCTGTTTCCAACCCTAAACCACTTTAGGTCAGTGGTGCATGTGGTAAATGCTTAACATAATGGTTTGTAAAGATTGTTAGATAGAAATTTGAATCTCACCCCTGGCAAATATAAATGTGTGTTTAGGGTGAAATTATTTTTGGGATCTCTTACCCACTACATCATCCAATGCCTGTCTTTACAAGGGATGATGATGTTCCTCCCCTTCAAGTACCTTGGGACAACTTCCATCCTATAAGCTCAATGGCATGTGCGATAAATGCGGTGCACTATAGTAGCAATACATAGCTAGATAGGGGTTTGAATCTCAGTACTGGTGTGTGCGTCTGTCATCAGCATCCTGTGTGGAGGTTGCTGTGATTGTATAATAAAAGGATGCATTGTGGGGAGGGTTTTGCTAAATTATTATGTTGAGGACCTAGTATATGTCACAATGTCCACCTTACAAGGACAACAGATATCAAACACCAGAGAGTTGGTGTAGACAATCCATAGCCCTACATGTGACATTATGGATTGGTGAACAATATAGGCAGCCCTTGTATTACTCAGAGAACACTCTCCACCCATGTCTCCTACACAAACACACTTGGCTAGGCAACAACCACTATATTTCCCTGCATATTGCCTCATAGATAGTAACCACGGTGTGATTGCAGTCGACTACATGCCTGTTGACCACAACAGTACCATTGACATCAGAAAGTACTGTGATGTGTTACATCTCCTGACTGAGTGTGTGTTATCCAGCAAATAAAAGGACATGGCACCCTGTTCCATCCCTAAAGTAGGCAAATAAATGCTTACAGTGGTCCTTTTTCTATGTTCCCCACTGGAAGCCTCCAACAAATGTAGAGTCTGCAAATGTAACCCACATAGGGAATACCATGCCTTATACACATGCCCTGTATGGACAGATGCCACTAACTCCACTGAATACCTGTATCATGCTGTCAGTGTAGGTGCAAGCATGACTTCAGTTCCATAGCCAGGTCTCACCAAATGAGGTCAGGAATGCTACATCAGAAGATAAAAATCTGTCCACACAACATACCCCAGAGCCCTCACGTACCCTTCCACATGACAAGAACATGCACGTGGGACATGTGCACAACCCAGACACTGTCCATATTATGGAATATAGATCACATACATGGGAAGCAGTGCACATCACTGGCCACCCACAATAGTTACCCAGATGAGTGGATAGTGAATACAATACCCACCTCTGGGGATCACTCCAAGGTCTACACCCCTGAGCTACACTGAAGACCATTGTCATGTGGCCTGATGACAAGGTATTCCTTTTCCTTATCCTTGTACAGCCTTCAGGCCCACACACCTACTACACACATGTGAAGCAATGAATCTATGCATCTCAGTACTGGCAAATATGTGTGTGTGTGTGTGTGTGTGTGTGTGTGTGTGTGTGTGTGTGTGTGTGTGTGTGCGTGTGTGTGCGTGTGTGTGCGGGTGTGTGTGTGTGTGTGTGTGTGTGTGTGTGTGTGTGTGTGTGTGTGTGTGTGGAGATTAATGATTTTGAAGCCATTTACAATCACTACACCTTCCATTGCCCTACTTTAGCATGCCTGCTGATGTCATTCACCTTGAAATAACCCTTTGGCCATGTGTCAAACATATAAGCTCTGTGGCACTTGTGATAACTGTGTAATACTGTAGTGTAGAAAACTAGTTAGGTAGGAGTTCTAATTCTGATCCTGCAAACTGTGATAATGTGTGTCTCTCCCTAAAAGAGTGTGTGCATGTCTTTATTGACACTTGCTTTTGTTGACATTCACACTTACTACACTTCTGCTATCCCTCCTTTAGCACTTATGCTGATGTCACTCACCTTCAAAGATACCTTTGGATAGCTCTCCAATATGTAAGCTCCATGGCATGCAGTAACTGCGTAACACTGTAATAAAAAAAACATAGTCAGGTAGAGGTTTGAAACTCAGTGCTGATAAGTGTGTGTGTATGTCATCAGTATCCTGTTGGGGTGTTTGTGTAATGACAGGATCCATTGCAGTGTGGGTTTTGCTACATCATTATATTGAGGACCTATATGTCCCATTGTCTACATTACAATGCCAGCAGTTTTTAAACACTTTAGAGGCTGTTGTAGACAATCCTCAGCCATAAATGTGTATAGCCATGTGCAATTACTATGTGACAGTATGGATTAGTAAACAATATAGGCAACCGTTATAATACTCAGATATCACTCTCCACCCACAGATCATACACAAACACGCTTGGCTCTTACTCCCTTCCTTTCTTACTTTGTCTCTGTCTCTGTCTCTGTCTCTGTCTCTGTCTCTCTCTCTCTCCATCTCTGGTGGATGTGTGTGCATCTGTTTTGCATAGACAGCAGCTTAAGTTTTGTAAGTAATGCTCAATCAGCTGATGGCCTGTGCACAAATTGCAATCCCCCACTTGCTAATTGCATGTGGAACAGCTGTGGTATCATTTCTATAGCCAATTGCATGGAAACACACTCCTATAACTAAGCCCTTCATGTGGGTGTTGGCCCTTTTCCTTCACTGTGAGCAGGACTTCATGTCTGTGTTTGACAAACAGCAGCACAGAGGGTAGTTGGAAATACGTCTTACAACATACACTGTGGAGACAGGCCAACAGACAGGAGGAGGATGTTCCAAACATGGAGACAGAATGTAAGTATTGCTGTTCTACATTTGAAGTAATGTTGGTTTAACAGTGTTTGTCTGGATATGGCTGTTCTGCATGATTTAAAGTCTGGCATGACAGTGTTATGTGGTTGAGGAAACTCTCACCTGTAAGGCTATCTGCAGACTGGCCAGAGTTTGGAGTCTTACATGTGTTGTGTTACTCACACATTTCCTATCTTTAGAAATGCAGTAGCATACTCTAATGACTGCAGTCAGTACATGGTGACATCCATGTGAGTTACTGACTTCATATCCCTCAGAAGAGATATGTCACAATAAATCCTGTTACACCAGAACATTTCTCAGTTTATCACAGCAATATGTCAATATTGGCCCTGTGATTGTGCCTCCATCCCTGTCTGTCACCCTTTGTTCATATGCCATGCAGTAAGAGGTGCATATGTACAGTACATCATTATTTACTGACATCATACCTGATAACAAGCCAGTGAGATATCAGACTGCTTGACATGTTATGTATAATAGGCCTTATATTTGAGGACAGAACCTGGACATTCTGTTGTAGTGTGTACAGTAGTGAGGTCTGTATACTTATGGTGACTGTTGGCAGAGTGTGTATTGTGAATATGTTACTTGGTCTGTGTACAGACTGTGGTAGATGTCATTCTTCTTGGTCTTGTTCTATCTGATGTTGCATGCTGCTCCAGTTTATGGTACCCTATCAGCGTACATGTTTGTAGGGACAAACTGACACATGTCCTATACCATAGTCAGGCATAAGACTACACTATGTATTGGCCCAGTATATGGAGGGTTAGTGTGTGGGTGGCACATGTGAGGATGGTTTTGTTCACACAGTCCATATACTGTGCTATTAATTAGGCTTACCATAATGTGACTGTGACTGTGCTCAGATTGGTTGTGGGTATGCACTGCGGTCTGTTACTCTGTGCTGCTACATGCCTGTAGTGTCTGCTATACTTGCAAGTACATGTGTATTCCCCCATAGGAAACTTTGGTCAGTGTTGCGGCAGTCTGCCTGTAGTTTGCACAGCGCTTTGTGACATGCCTAGCAGCTCAGTCTATTTACCTAGTGTGATCTTATGTCCAGATATTTGTCAGATGTACTGTTGCCTAGCCACCATAACTGTTGTGTATTTCTTACAAAGCAGTGGGATGCTGTAAAGATGTATGTCACTAACTAGTGGAAGTATGTGGGCTTGGGACCTCTGCTCCTCTGGTTAATATATGTTAGGACAGACAGGAGTGTGTGAATGCATCAACTGTGTGAGCTTATCTTTTCCAGTATTTTTGTGATATCCCCATTTATATGGCTGTAAACATCCACTTTGTCAGGCTTGGTCCACACATAGGTTCATAGGTTCATAGATTAGTACTAAGCTAACTGCCCTTGAGAGTCATTTTAAGCCTAGCCAATTATCCCTTTTGAGACTCAAACCCTGCACCTTGTGCTTGTAAGGCAAACACCTTAACCATTAGGCCACCCTCTCATAAGGCCAACACAAGCTCCTTTTTACACATCTTACACTAAGGAATTCTGTGTATACCTCCGGACTGACCAGATTGTTTCAGACTGTCCAAGTTTATTGGTCATATCACTGCTGTATTCCACAGGATCATTACTGTGATTTCTGTGGTACTTCACTATGATGATCTTATGATGTCTGTCAGTAACTGATGACGTACATCTCAGAAGTGACTTCCCACACAACATGTCTGCTAATAGAACCCCTATTACTGTAGCAATATTCTACATTTACACCTGCAATACTTACATTGCATCCCCTTGCACTAAGAGGTTGTGACTATTGATGCTGAGGTATGACGCCACAGCATGTTATGGGCATATGTTTATATATATATATATATATATATATATATATATATATATATATATATATATATATATGGGTCCCCTTCACATAGTTGACTTTTCACGGTCGACTTTCATATGGCCGAGACCATATGATTGACTTTTGAAAAGCCAACCATGGGGGGCCACTATCTCCGTACAGTGCGGAATGGGAAAATTTCCCTCTTCTGCACTGTAGTGCGATTTTTGAGTTGGTATATTTAAGCTACGGGTGGTGTGGGGGGTGCATGGGGGCTTACCCCCTGCTAACAGTTTTAAGGTAAGTGTTCATTGTGTTTTTTTGCGTTTATTTTACATGGTCGGCTTTCCGAAAGTCGATCATATGGTCTCAGCCCATACACACACATATACTATATATACGCATAAATACATATACATAAACACACACACGCACACACACACACACACACACACACACACACACACACACACATATATATACACACACACACACACACACACACATATATATATATATATATATATATATATATATATATATATATATATACACATACAGCTATACATAAATCAATATACAGATATATATATATATATATATATATATATATATATATATATATATATATATATACACATATAAAGGCTACAACTCTTACAACACTTTTTGGCCTCCAAACCAAGACCGAAACACTAAAGGTGGAGGAGCAAGCTGCAATTTGGATTGCAGTCTTAGCTAGTGTTAGTTGCACCTGGAGAATTTCAGATGCATTGTGTTGGGCAACTAGCCTGGAGGTGTGAATATCCTTGGCAAATATGGATATTCACACCTCCAGGCTAGTTGCCCAACACAATGCATCTGAAATTCTCCAGGTGCAACTAACACTAGGTAAGACTGCAATCCAAATTGTAGCTTGCTACAGATACCCCTCCATGCCCCACGATTCTCACTATACCTTTCTAAACATACTGGAAAATATTAAGATACAACCAAACAAATTAATACTGGGGGATTTCAACTACACTGCCATTAACTGGGGAAACTTCTCGGGAACCAGCACCTTTTCCCAATGGTTCTTGGAATTCATAAATTCCAATGCCCTAGATCAACTAATCCATTGTCACACCAGTGGCTCCAATATCCTAGACCTGGTCATTACCAACATGGGAGATAGATGCTCCACACCAATGGTCACCCCCTCATTGGACAGGTCTGGCCATAAGCCTATCACCCTTGACATCCACATCCCACCCCCACCCCCCAGTAAGGAAACCTCTGTAAAAAAACTTCTCCAAAGCCAAACTAATGCTTCTTAAGTCAGAAGTGAAAAACTTCATGGCACCCATGCAGACGGGAGCTGATAAGTTCGACTGCTGATTCCTACACTAAGGCACTGTATGAACACATCCACTCGTGCATGTATCGTGCCATCCCAAATAGAACCAAGATGCTCTCCTCCAAAAAAAGGAAGCCAATCTGATGGCCCGCTGCCATAAACAAACTATACTACATAAAGAAGAAACTGTTGCAGAAAAGAGGAAAATCCCAGGATGCAAAAAAGCTCCCTTACCAGCCTCATTAAGAAGCTGAAATCCCTCATAAAATCCTTCAAAGCTAGTTACAAAAATAAAATTGCCAAAAATTCCAAAGACAACCACAAGGCATTCTATAATTATGTCAATAATCTAAATGACAATGCTCAAGTCTGCTCTGAGCTACAACAGAATGGCATTAAATATACTGATCCCAAGAATATTGCCAATATCCTGGCAGATTGATTTAGTGCCAACTTCACCCTCCTCTTACCCCCTAAAGGGCCCATCTCAATAACAAAAGATTCCCAAATTCCAGTAATCACAGCCACACAGGTAGAAACCGCACTCTGCAAAGCTAAGAATACAGCATTCATAGGACCAGATGACATCCCGGGCTGTGTACTACATGAACTACAAAATGAACTGGCACCTCACCTAAGTGTCATGTTTAATCATAGCCTCACCTCAGGCTTCATGCCCACTGAGTGGCGTACAGCTACAGTTATCCCACTCCACAAGGAGGGATCTACCTTGGATACCAGGAACTACCGTTGCATCAAAATCAATCCAAATCCCGCTCCAGACAAGTGACAAGTGGAGTACCTCAGGGCTCAGTCCTGGGACCTCTCTTGTTTGGCATCTACTTCTCTGAAGTACTCTCAAAGTTCGCAGATGACTGCAAACTGGGAGCCATTAGTGAATCCCCAAATGATGTGATACACTACAAAATGGCCTTACAGAAACAGGTGCTTGGTGCCAGAGCCATGGGCTCAAGCTCAATGCCAAAAAATGTATAGTTATCCCCTTTGGGAAAAAAACATGTACCCATGAATTATCACATAGGCGGCAGTACACTAAACACCGGAAATGTGATAAAAGACTTAGGGACACAGGTGGACAGTTATATCACCTTCGATAACCACATCACCACAACAGTCAGGAAATCCTTCTATGTGGCACACCTCATCACTAAGGGCTTTTCATCCAGGAAAAAAGGAGGTCATTGTCCCACTGTACTAATCCCTCATTAGACCCATTATAGAGTACAATTCCCCATTTGTTATGTAACATCTGCAACAACTGGAAAGGCTGCAGAAATACCTCACAAAAAGAATCACAGGCCTAAAGCAGATGCCCTATGCTGACCGTCTAAAAAAAAAAACTCCAGCTATACTCTGTGGCTTATTGTCTACTCAGAGGTGATCTCTGCTTAACATACAAGGCCATGTCAAACCCTGAGCTGTTGGACATGCTCCACTTAAAGAAATCCCAATCCCTCAGAGCCACACGCTCCAGGGATCTAAACCTTGTCATCACAATGAACAAAACATGCTGGAAGGATAGGTTCCTGACCCAGAGACTCCCCATACTCTGGAATAGACTGCCCATACATGTCAAGCAGAGTGCCTCCTTGGCCCTCTTCAAAAGGAGACTTGACAATTGGATGGGAGATAGGAAATTCACCACGGGGATCAGGTCGGTCGCCCTGCTAGACAGGGGTCCAGGGAAGTAAATACTGTGGGAAGAAATATCCGAGGAATTGTTTGGCTAGGTTTGTATATGATATGTGGATATTAACTGTAGACTACTATGTGTATATGACATGTCATTGAGCACTGCTGTCATATAGTAATGGCATACATATCAGTGTCAGACATCTATCTGTCAAAACAGTCATCCTAATGCATATCCTGTTGGCTAGCTGATTTCTGTTTGTCCTGTGTACAGATGTGCAGATGTCAGGTATCCATCTTGGCTGCTTACAGGCAATCTATGCTTGACTGACACTGACATGTCTGCCCAGCTGTGTTATGAATGTCACAGCTAGAAAACCCCACTCTGTATGCACCACATGCCATGGATACATCAATTGGACTACCACAGTCAACAGAACATGCTTGAGTACAGGTCTCCAACCCAAACACTGACCATGTATATGTAATATATGGTGCATATATGTCAATTGGAGCACCTCACTTGCCCTCTGCAAGAGACAACCAGATGATTGGATGTTGCATTTAACTGTCACACTGGAGATCACTCAAGTGGCATGAGTTGATAGATGGCCTGCTGACAAATGTCAGGTGGCATGATACCACTGTACCCGCATTCCCTACTCTTCTCATTTCTCCATGGACAATATCCTGGTACACACCTAGAAACACCTGCACCTATGAACCCCAGTACTGACAAATGTGTCAGTGTGAATTACTGAGAATAACAGTGTCTGCGTGTTTGTAAACTTGTAGTTGATAATATCTGAGGGCCTTCTCACCCACTACACCCCCCATTGCCATAGTTAGAAATGGCTGCTGCTGTAATGGACATTAAATGTACCTTGTTACACTCTTCGCCCTTGGGCTACCTGGAGCTTGAATTACCAGCACAACACTGTTGTACAAATGTATAGATATGCATGGGTTACCCTCTGAGTACTGGCAAGTGTGTGTATGTGTGCAAGTGTATATATTTGTAAGATACAGCATTCTGAGGCCACATTGTCCAAACACAATACACCTTGCCATACATTATAAGGGATAGTGATGTTGCTGACATTAGGAGATCCATGACAAGCCATCACCCTACTATCCCTGTGGCATGTGCAATAAATGCATATCCATGTAGTAGCACTGATGAGATAGACAAAGGTTTGTATTGCAGTCCTGGTCAATGTGTAATTGTGGGTATTTTAGAGTATTATCACAGGTTTCAGTGAGTAAAATATCCAGTGGGGGTGTGGGTGCTAGCTATACTGTCTTTACATCATGGTACCCCTAGCACATGTCCCAAGGTCCACTGTATGATGACCACTGTCACCATCAACCATACAGGTATCTAATTACACTATCCAGCCCAATGATGCATGGGCTGTGTGAAAATTATCTGTAACAGAACAGACTCACAGACAAGGTAGTTAGCACTGATAAACCCAGGTCTCTCAGATGTATCTATGACTATGTGTTTGTCAATGTGTATATGACAGTATGTCATACTATGTATTGTTCATTAACACCCATTACATCCACCCATTACCATACTGTACAAGGCCTGGTGATGTCCTTCACTTAACAAGAAACTCGGGACATACCTCATCCTAAAAGCTGTGTGATGTGTGCAATTAAAGCCAGACACATTACTGGCAAAAAGTACCTAGGTAGGGGTTCTACTCTCAGTGTTGCCAAGTAAGTGTGTGTGTATGTGAAGGGACCTACTTCAGTTTGCAGAAAATACATGTCCTAGGAGATCATCTGGTCAAGAACTGACTGGCAAATGGTAACATTTTAAAGGAATCATCTTCTGAAAATTCATTCCATCAAAACTAGTAGTAGATGTGCAAATGCCCTCTTCCCCACTGTACAGCTGTACAGTGATACTGGAGTTGGTATATATAGTTGAGTGTGGATGTTGTGAGCACAACCACCCTCATTGGGGTTATTGTTGTCTGCATCCACCTGCTTAGTCTGTTGCAATACTGTACAGTTCATGTTGACAGGTTAGGTAGTTGTCAGTCACACTGTGTGGGGTTCTACACCACCCCACACCCTCCAAAGTGGAGGTCTGTGCCCCCCACACCAGCACACCTATGTTTACCAACTCCAGGATTGCATTACATTGGGGAAAAGGACATATACCCTGCCAGTACCATCAGCAATGACATTAAACTAGCAGACTGATTATTTACTGATGTGATGTTTTGCCTATGTTGTCTTAGTGGAATTACATAGGCTAAAGTGGGTTCACTGCAAAATTAAGTACATCCATGTGTACAGTATTCCCTGTGTATAACATCAACACAAAAGCCTGTGTGTGTGTGTGTGTGTGTGTGTGTGTGTGTGTGTGTGTGTGTGTGTGTGTGTGTGTGTGTGTGTGTTATACACAAACATGTGATGTGTGCCTCCCAGTACACTTACCATTGTCCACTGTAGAAGGCCTGTTGACATCAGCCACCATATACTCACCTGTATACACCCATCAGACCTATCAACATGTGGTTCATGCAGTAACTGTTATACAGACCTGTTACTTGTGCTCAGCTGTACCCAGGAGATGACACAGTCAATATGTCACCACAGTGCCATACCCCTTGTAGGAAACAACAGCACCTACAACACAAACTGAATACATTATGGAAACCACAATCAGACAGTGTTAATATCAGCTATAATGCATCATGGCTGGACAGCTACACAACCTGACATGTAAACATTAAACTTCCAGCTGAAAACATGTTGCACAGCATTACATTGCTAAACCTTAGTACATTCACCCTCAGCATCAGAACCATATTAGCCCATCCCTGCATCAATGTTATGGATGACAGGGATGTGGCACAGGTATCATCATATGGACAGGGTGATGTTGTGAGTTTGCCAGAGACCTTGACTGAGCTGTTTGGTTGACATCATGTGTGTGTGTTGGGGGTTTCGTTATCAATTGGGCTGTGCAGATGCGATGTGTGTAGGTATGGAGATGCCCTAGTTGTGTTGGTGATGTGTGTGTGTGCGCGCACATGTGTGTGTGTGTGTGTGTGTGTGTGTGTGTGTGTGTGTGTGTGTGTGTGTGTGTGTGTGTGTGTGTATGCACCCAGTTCTGCCATGTGGCTGCCCTATACAGGGGTTTGTTGGACAGCTGCAGGGTGTGCAGTTCCCCGTCTCTGGCCACAGACATGAGAACTGTGCTTGCCAGGGGTTCCACTGGCACTACCAGGTACAATTTTATTTATTTTACATTTGTTAACTGGGGGTGTCTGACTGAGCCGAAAAGGCCCTTTTTCAGCAGAGGCCTGGGGAGAAAAGCTCCATAAAGAAAAATTACAGACACATTTAGTTATTTAGATATGATCAGTATTCACACAAATTACAAGAGACATGTTTTTACAGTGGCATGCGGCACATAAACAGTTACAGTGGAGAGAACAAACAAAAAAAATATTAATTTTAAAAATAAAGGTAATTAATAGATTTGTGGTGTACAGCTGAAATTTGGAACATAGGAAGAATACATACATAGTACAAAGGTACAGTACATACATTGTAGATTAGCCAGTGTTTGTGAGTAAAATTGAAAACTATTATCAAGTACTCTAGATTTAGTATGTATATGTTATCTGCTTTCACTAGCCTGGGGAGCAATCATGGCACTGCCAACTTTGCTTGAGATGTAGCCTGATGAGGTCTTTAAAGGAGGCTTTGGATTATGTGTTTTGAATGCTAGTAGGGACAGAGTTCCATTTTTTAGGCAGTGAACTACTATATAGTGCATCTCCAAAGCTATTGTAGCTGTTGGTGACTTTTAGTAGTAGTTTGCTTGATGATCTAAGAGGCCTTTTGGCTGAGTAATGTACTAGGTTTTTGAGGGCAGGACACTTATTGGGGAGGTAATAGATAGAATGACAGAGGCAAAGCTGATTGTAGGTTAGGAGGTTGGGCAGTTCAAGCCAGTGGAGCTGTCTCAAAGCAGTACAGTGATGAGTTCTATATGAGCAATTTGCAGCAAAGCGGGCAATTCTGTTATAGCAGGCTTCCATTTTGCTTAGTTCAGTTTTGTTGAGATTAGTCAGAATGGGAGATGCATAGAGTAGGGTGGATAGAAGTTGGGAGTGAGCAATGGCTGATCTTGTGTTGTTGGTAAGAAATGGTTTGATACGGTAGAGTGACCCCAGTTTGGCATGTACTTTTTTAATAGTTAAGTTGAGATGACTATCAAATTTTAGGTGGGAGTCTATGGTTATTCCCAATAGCTTAGCCTGTGCCACCAGAGCAATTGGAGTAGCATTTGTGGAGTAGATAGTGAATTGACTGTTAGGGTTTTTGTTAGAACTTCTTATAATCATAAGCTTAGTTTTCTTTGGATTGAGGATAAGTTGGGCTTTGGTAAGGTAGTTTACAATGTCAGAGAATGCTAGCTGAGTTGTTTGCAGGAGGGTGGGAATGTTTTGTGCAGCACAGATTAAGGTAGTGTCATCTACAGACTGAATTATAGACGCATTCTGTGTGGAGGTATGGAGGTAATTTGTGAAGACTGTGAATAGTAGTGGTCCTAAGATAGAACCCTGATGGACTCCTATATTTATGGGCAGCTGAAGAGAGAGAGAATTTTCCCATTTCACAGCTTGGTACCTGTCAGTTAAGTAGATTTGGAACCAGGTAAGAGTGGAATTTGATAGATGATGAGTTGACACTTGTAGGCCTTCATTTTTGAGACGGTTTACTATGTCTGTGAAGCAGAGGAGGGCTGTAGTGGTACTATGGGCAGGTCTGAAACCATGTTGAGTAGGTGACAGGATGTTGCTGTCTACGAGATAGTTTAGCATCTGGGTATGGATGCATTTTTCTAGGATTTTGGCCAGGAGGGAGAGTAAAGCAATGGGTCTGTAGTTATTACGTTCAGTGGAGGTCCCGCCTTTATGTATGGGTGTAACACAGGATATTTTCCAGAGTTTGGGGCCATAGTTTTCAACAATTGATCTGTTTATGAGAGTGGAGACTGGGATAGCAATAGCATCTGCTGTGAGTTTCAAGAAATAGCTGGGGAGTAGGTTGGCTGCTGCTGATGAGTTTTTTAGTTTGGAGAGCATGCTTTTGATTGAAGTGGTGGAAACTGTTTTGAGGGTAAAGCTTGTATTAGTGTTATTTGTGTTTGGGGGGATAGTGAGGAAAGAACTGTCCTGTGATACTTAGGATAGAATTGAGTTCACAAAGTGGGAGTTGAATTGTGTTTCGATGGGAAATTTAGTGTCAGGGGTGGTTGGTTTGGGGGTAGCCTTTTGCGTGGATTTCAGTAGCTGGTTTACATTTTTACAAAATCTTTGCGAGTTGTGTTGGTATTTAGTTTGTAATGTTGTGTAGTAGGATTTTTTGTCCAGCCTAATGCATTTTTTTGTATGGTTGCGCAGTTCTTGGTACTTAGTTAGGCTTTGTGTTTCTTTGTTTTTTTGATAGTAAAGCCAGGCAGTGTTTGGTTCCTTTACTGAGCCAGGGGTTTGTAGAGGTTCTTACCTTGATTTTGTGTAATGGAGCGACAGTGTCTAGGTGTTGTAGAAATGTTTTGTTGAATTATGCTACAACCTGGTCAAGTGGGAGGGCTTTTAGGGGGGGGGGTCCAGTCACAGTTACAGAGTAAAGTGTTGAGGACCTCAGGAGATAATTTGGTTGTGTTTCTAGTGGATATATAGTCAGTGGTTTTGCATATGCCTGTTCTACTATGTATAAAGTATATTATGTTGTGGTCACTTAAGGTGTCTGGGAGACTGCCTATGTGAGGGTAAAATGTGGGGTTGTTAGTTAGGACCCAGTCAAGGATGGATTCCCTTTTAGATTTTTATCACATCTAGTTGGAATTTGGACTAGCTGCTGGTAGCCATGGAGATTTATTAGATTACTTGGTGGTTCTGATATACAGGTGAACCAATCTAGGTTGAAGTCCCCAGAATAAGGGTTTCTTGTGAGTATGTAGAAGAACACAAGGATAAGAATTCTTCAAGGCTAGCAGGTGTATTACCAGGTGGAATATCGATCACAATTGTGGTGATGACCTTTTTAGGGTGAAGTTGAAGTTGTGAGATAAGTATGTCCCAATTATTGGGGGAGGGGTAGGAGTTTGGTAATTGATGGACAGTTAAGTTGGACTTGTACAGTAAGGCAGTTCCACCCCCTTTACGAAGTGGTCTGTCTTGTCTAATGATATTGTAACCAGAAGGGAGAACTTCTGAGTTAGCTATGTTTTTATTTAGCCAGGTTTCTGTTAAAGCAACTATGTCTGGGGAGTAGTGTGCTATTGCGGCCTGGAGTTCAGGTATTTTATTTTTGATACTTCTAATATTAATATTTAGCATTAAAAGATGGTTGGTTTTCCTGTTGTTGATTTGCCCAGGGATGAAGAAAGTGGGGGGGGGGTTATGCTCAGACATTTGTGTTGGAGCAGTTTGTGTTGGACTGGATGGATTTGGGCCTGGGTTGGGGTGGATATCCCCACTTATGGTGAGCCTGGAGTTAAATGTTTATACAGATGTTGGAGTTTGGTAAGGAGTGTGAGAAAGTATTGTGTTTTTTTTGGAGGAGGAATGAGAGCATATGTGTTTAGTTCTGAATTGGTCCGTTATGTAATTCTTGAATAACTGTGGGCAGATATTATTATAATGTGTGGTGTCTGTATATGAGAGTGCATAATGTAGTGTTGTGCTACTAAGTTTAGGGATATTGCTAGAGTGATAACTTGTGGTGTTGTAAATAATTATGAGAAGACAGACTAGACTTAGTTGTGTGATAGTCATGGTTATAAAGTTTAAGTTGTTTCTAGGTGGGGGGTCTGAATAGGAATTATAGGGTTGCAATATTAGTGGATGGGGAAGTAGTGTGTGTGATGTAAAAAATGCCTAGTGGGAATGAGAGTGACTGGGAGTACTTTGTGTGGAGCAAGTTGGTATGATATAATGTGATATGACTTGAGGAGCTGTGATTGGTGGAGGTGATGTGAGGGTGAGCTGTGGGTGTGGCTGTGATTACTATAAATGTAGAGGTAGTGGGGGTGGGAGGGAATAGCGGGCAGGTCAGGTGAGTGGAGAGAGCCCGAGCATTAGTGAGGGTGAATAGAGCGGAGCAGAGCCAACCAAGACAAGAGAAAAAAAAGTAAGTATTACATTACAAATCTGAACACTTTTAACAAATTCCTGAGGTCAAACGGCTTACCAGCAAGCAGAATGTAATTGCTGAAGAGCACTTGTGTCCTGGTGGGAGACTAGAAATTTAAAGATGGCTCCATGCTCAGCAGGATTCTAATACAGACTTTGTATTGAGGGAGGGAGATAGCACAAGGGGTGTAAACCAGGTGGAATGCAAAGAAACCAGAGAGGCAATCAGTGGAAATCAGTGAAGGCCTCAGAGGGGGTAAGTAATAATTCAAACTACCTGTAAAGTGAAGGAGAGAATAGACAGCCAAGTTTATTAAGGGTGGGAGTGTGTCTTCACATTGACTTGCTGATTAGTAACCAGTTTGTGCACAGATTAGAGTAGGGAGATACATTAGCAATGAAGGGGAATGTATAGAGATGCAAATAAACAGGTGGGCCTCCAAGTGATACAAACTAAGGCAGAAAGCACTGAGAGGGCTGCTTGATGGTTAATTTAGTCACAGGGATGTGAATTAAATGTATACTGTCTATTAGATAGTTAGGATTACTGTACTAGTGGGGGGGTGGACACAAGGCTACAACAGTCAGTTTTATTAGCAAGCTGAGAACTACTAAGAAATACTGCTAATGTAATAGCTTCACTCTCATCAAAACATACAAGTAGAATGCCTGGCTGGACTGACCCTTCTCTTGAGGGTCAAAATGTATATCCTTGTTTAGTTTGCAGTACTGATTCCTTATTATACTGTATGGGTGGAGTGGTAACCACAGACTGCAGATTTTCTTGAGTGTGCTCCTGCTCTTGAGGCTCAAAATGTATATCCTTGTTTAGTTTGCAGTACTGATTCCTTCTTATACTGTATGGGTGGAGTGGTAGCTGCAGACTGCAGATTTGCTTGAGTTTGCTCAGCAAGCAGAATGTAATTGCTGAAGAGCACTTGTGTCTTGGTGGGAGACTAGAAACTTAAAAAGAAAGCTACACTTCCTGACATGATATGGTACTCTCCCCTGATGATGACAAATGTCTGCTGGATCCAGGTTCCTGTTGGGACCGGCCAGAACTATGTGCACATGGCCTGCTGTGTTGTGGTGTGGACAGCAACCCCCTGCAGTGCTGGTGCTGTTTCTGATACTATGGGAGTGGCTGTGACTTGTTGTACGTCCACGTAGACCTCCACCTGTTGGTGTTGGTGACCTATGTCCACAAGGCTGTCATCCTACTCCCACCATATGCTCTAACACAGACATCCCACAGACAAGAATTCCCATCATATCACCCAACCGTCTATCCAGGACCTCTGCAAAATAATGGTGGGCACCTACAAAATCACAGATGTTGTCAAATACAGCAGAATGAGTAGCCCTCTGGAGCCTCAGACTCTGTCTGGTATAATGTTCCATACATGTCTGTGCCTCCATGATGGCCCAAAACATGCATCTTTTGACACCTGCTGTGAGGGCCAGCAGCCCCCCTGCGAGCACCCCTGTGCATCTGCCTGTGTTTTACCTTGCCAGTCATCCGGCTATGGCTTCTGTGTACAGACACACTTGCCATAGTCACCACACTGTCCTGTCTCATGCCACCATCCACCAACTGTCCCTCATCTATGGCCACTGGTGATGGGATATGTATAGGCAATGTGACTGTGTGTGGGGATAGGGTGGATAACAGTGGGATGTCAACCAATGGCACAGCTTCAGCCCCTGACAACTCTGCCTGTGCCTCACCATACCTATCATCATTGTCAGAGTCTGTATGGACACTAACATCAGTTTGCCTGCAGGAGGGACCCTGACCCACCTCACCACCTGTGAGGGAAAAACAAAAAATGTAACTTAAGACCTGTATGTCATTGCTTACCTCTACACACACTCACACACACACACACACACACACACACACACACACACAC